>NW_027635123.1:0-56771 GCF_949748355.1 Melanostigma gelatinosum | reverse complement strand
GAAAAAAAAAATTTTTTTAGTTACTTTGGAAAAAAAAATATTTTTTTAGTTACTTTGGGAAAAAAAAATTTTTTTTAGTTACTTTGGAAAAAAAAATATTTTTTTAGTTACTTTGGAAAAAATATATATTTTTAGTTACTTTGGAAAAAAAATATTTTTTTTAGTTACTTTGGAAAAAAAAATATTTTTTTAGTTTCTTTGGAAAAAAAAAATTTTTTTTAGTTACTTTGGAAAAAAAAAAAATTTTTTAGTTTCTTTGGAAAAAAAAAAATTTTTTAGTTACTTTGGAAAAAAAAAATTTTTTTAGTTACTTTGGAAAAAAAAAATTTTTTTTAGTTACTTTGGAAAAAAAAATATTTTTTTAGTTTCTTTGGAAAAAAAAATATTTTTTTAGTTACTTTGGAAAAAAAATATTTTTTTAGTTACTTTGGAAAAAAAAATATTTTTTTAGTTACTTTGGAAAAAAAAATATTTTTTTAGTTTCTTTGGAAAAAAAAATATTTTTTTAGTTACTTTGGAAAAAAAAATATTTTTTTAGTTACTTTGGAAAAAAAAATATTTTTTTAGTTTC
This sequence comes from Melanostigma gelatinosum, assembly GCF_949748355.1. Classification (NCBI taxonomy): domain Eukaryota; kingdom Metazoa; phylum Chordata; class Actinopteri; order Perciformes; family Zoarcidae; genus Melanostigma; species Melanostigma gelatinosum. The sequence goes on along the minus strand of NW_027635123.1, from coordinate 56,200 downwards.
TTTGGAAAAAAATATATTTTTTTAGTTACTTTGGAAAAAAAAATATTTTTTTGTTTCTTTGGAAAAAAAAATATTTTTTTAGTTACTTTGGAAAAAAAAATATTTTTTTAGTTACTTTGGAAAAAAAATATTTTTTTAGTTTCTTTGGAAAAAAAATTATTTTTTTAGTTACTTTGGAAAAAAAAATATTTTTTTAGTTACTTTGGAAAAAAAAATATTTTTTTAGTTTCTTTGGAAAAAAATATATTTTTTTAGTTTCTTTGGAAAAAAATATATTTTTTTAGTTACTTTGGAAAAAAAAATATTTTTTTAGTTACTTTGGAAAAAAAAATATTTTTTTAGTTACTTTGGAAAAAAAATATTTCTTTAGTTACTTTGGAAAAAAAAATATTTTTTTAGTTACTTTGGAAAAAAAAATATTTTTTTAGTTACTTTGGAAAAAAAATATTTTTTTAGTTACTTTGGAAAAAAAAATATTTTTTTAGTTACTTTGGAAAAAAAAATATTTTTTTAGTTACTTTGGAAAAAAAAATATTTTTTTAGTTTCTTTGGAAAAAAAAATATTTTTTTAGTTACTTTGGAAAAAAAAAATTTTTTTAGTTACTTTGGAAAAAAAAATATTTTTTTAGTTACTTTGGAAAAAAAATATTTTTTTAGTTACTTTGGAAAAAAAAATATTTTTTTAGTTACTTTGGAAAAAAAAATATTTTTTTAGTTACTTTGGAAAAAAAAATATTTTTTTAGTTACTTTGGAAAAAAAAATATTTTTTTAGTTACTTTGGAAAAAAAATATTTTTTTAGTTACTTTGGAAAAAAAAATATTTTTTTAGTTACTTTGGAAAAAAAAATATTTTTTAGTTACTTTGGAAAAAAAATTTTTTTTTTAGTTTCTTTGGAGAAAAAAAATATTTTTTTAGTTACTTTGGAAAAAAAAATATTTTTTTAGTTTCTTTGGAAAAAAAAATATTTTTTTAGTTACTTTGGAAAAAAAAATATTTTTTTAGTTACTTTGGAAAAAAGATTATTTTTTTAGTTACTTTGGAAAAAAAAATATTTTTTTAGTTACTTTGGAAAAAAAAATATTTTTTTAGTTACTTTGGAAAAAAAAATATTTTTTTAGTTACTTTGGAAAAAAAAATATTTTTTTAGTTACTTTGGAAAAAAAAATATTTTTTTAGTTACTTTGGAAAAAAAAATATTTTTTTAGTTACTTTGGAAAAAAAAATATTTTTTTAGTTACTTTGGAAAAAAAAATATTTTTTTAGTTACTTTGGAAAAAAAATATTTTTTTAGTTACTTTGGAAAAAAAAATATTTTTTTAGTTACTTTGGAAAAAAAAATATTTTTTTAGTTACTTTGGAAAAAAAAATATTTTTTTAGTTTCTTTGGAAAAAAAAAAATTTTTTTAGTTACTTTGGAAAACAAATATTTTTTTAGTTACTTTGGAAAAAAAAATATTTTTTTAGTTACTTTGGAAAAAAAAATAATTTTTTAGTTTCTTTGGAAAAAAAAATATTTTTTTAGTTACTTTGGAAAAAAAAATATTTTTTTAGTTACTTTGGAAAAAAAAATATTTTTTTAGTTTCTTTGGAAAAAAATATATTTTTTTAGTTACTTTGGAAAAAAAAATATTTTTTTAGTTACTTTGGGAAAAAAAATATTTTTTTAGTTACTTTGGGAAAAAATATATTTTTTTAGTTACTTTGGAAAAAAAAATATTTTTTTAGTTACTTTGGAAAAAAAAATATTTTTTTAGTTTCTTTGGAAAAAAAAATATTTTTTTAGTTACTTTGGAAAAAAAATATTTTTTTAGTTACTTTGGAAAAAAAATATTTTTTTAGTTTCTTTGGAAAAATTTTTTTTTTTTAGTTACTTTGGAAAAAAAAATATTTTTTTAGTTACTTTGGAAAAAAAAATATTTTTTTAGTTACTTTGGAAAAAAATATATTTTTTTAGTTACTTTGGAAAAAATTTTTTTTTTTTAGTTACTTTGGAAAAAAAATATTTTTTTAGTTACTTTGGAAAAAAAATATTTTTTTAGTTTCTTTGGAAAAAAAAATATTTTTTTAGTTACTTTGGAAAAAAAAATATTTTTTTAGTTACTTTGGAAAAAAAATATTTTTTTAGTTACTTTGGAAAAAAAAATATTTTTTTAGTTACTTTGGAAAAAAAATATTTTTTTAGTTACTTTGGGAAAAAAAATATTTTTTTAGTTATTTTGGAAAAAAAAATATTTTTTTAGTTACTTTGGAAAAAAAAATATTTTTTTAGTTACTTTGGAAAAAAATATATTTTTTTAGTTACTTTGGAAAAAAAAATATTTTTTTAGTTACTTTGGAAAAAAAATATTTTTTTAGTTACTTTGGAAAAAAAAATATTTTTTTAGTTACTTTGGAAAAAAATATATTTTTTTAGTTACTTTGGAAAAAAAATTATTTTTTTGGTTACTTTGGAAAAAAAAATATTTTTTTAGTTTCTTTGGAAAAAAAATATTTTTTTTAGTTACTTTGGAAAAAAAAATATTTTTTTAGTTTCTTTGGGAAAAAAAATATTTTTTTAGTTACTTTGGAAAAAAAAATATTTTTTTAGTTACTTTGGAAAAAGAAATATTTTTTTAGTTACTTTGGGAAAAAAAATATTTTTTTAGTTTCTTTGGAAAAAAAAATATTTGTTTAGTTACTTTGGGAAAAAAAATATTTTTTTAGTTACTTTGGAAAAAAAAATATTTTTTTAGTTACTTTGGGAAAAAAAATATTTTTTTAGTTACTTTGGAAAAAAAAATATTTTTTTAGTTACTTTGGGAAAAAAAATATTTTTTTAGTTACTTTGGAAAAAAAAAAATTTTTTAGTTACTTTGGAAAAAAAATATTTTTTTAGTTACTTTGGAAAAAAAAATATTTTTTTAGTTACTTTGGAAAAAAAAATATTTTTTTAGTTACTTTGGAAAAAAAAATATTTTTTTAGTTACTTTGGAAAAAATTTTTTTTTTTAGTTACTTTGGAAAAAAAAATATTTTTTTAGTTACTTTGGGAAAAAAAAAATTTTTTTAGTTACTTTGGAAAAAAAAATATTTTTTTAGTTACTTTGGAAAAAATATATATTTTTAGTTACTTTGGAAAAAAAAAATTTTTTTTAGTTACTTTGGAAAAAAAAATATTTTTTTAGTTTCTTTGGAAAAAAAAAATTTTTTTTAGTTACTTTGGAAAAAAAAATATTTTTTTAGTTTCTTTGGAAAAAAAAAAAATTTTTTAGTTACTTTGGAAAAAAAAATATTTTTTTAGTTACTTTGGAAAAAAAAAAATTTTTTTAGTTACTTTGGAAAAAAAAAATATTTTTTTAGTTTCTTTGGAAAAAAAAATATTTTTTTAGTTACTTTGGAAAAAAAATATTTTTTTAGTTACTTTGGAAAAAAAAATATTTTTTTAGTTACTTTGGAAAAAAAAATATTTTTTTAGTTTCTTTGGAAAAAAAAATATTTTTTTAGTTACTTTGGAAAAAAAAATATTTTTTTAGTTACTTTGGAAAAAAAAATATTTTTTTAGTTTCTTTGGAAAAAAATATATTTTTTTAGTTACTTTGGAAAAAAAAATATTTTTTTGTTTCTTTGGAAAAAAAAATATTTTTTTAGTTACTTTGGAAAAAAAATATTTTTTTAGTTACTTTGGAAAAAAAATATTTTTTTAGTTTCTTTGGAAAAAAAATTATTTTTTTAGTTACTTTGGAAAAAAAAATATTTTTTTAGTTACTTTGGAAAAAAAAATATTTTTTTAGTTTCTTTGGAAAAAAATATATTTTTTTAGTTTCTTTGGAAAAAAATATATTTTTTTAGTTACTTTGGAAAAAAAAATATTTTTTTAGTTACTTTGGAAAAAAAAATATTTTTTTAGTTACTTTGGAAAAAAAATATTTCTTTAGTTACTTTGGAAAAAAAAATATTTTTTTAGTTACTTTGGAAAAAAAAATATTTTTTTAGTTACTTTGGAAAAAAAATATTTTTTTAGTTACTTTGGAAAAAAAAATATTTTTTTAGTTACTTTGGAAAAAAAAATATTTTTTTAGTTACTTTGGAAAAAAAAATATTTTTTTAGTTTCTTTGGAAAAAAAAATATTTTTTTAGTTACTTTGGAAAAAAAATTTTTTTTTAGTTACTTTGGAAAAAAAAATATTTTTTTAGTTACTTTGGAAAAAAAAATTTTTTTTAGTTACTTTGGAAAAAAAAATATTTTTTTAGTTACTTTGGAAAAAAAAATATTTTTTTAGTTACTTTGGAAAAAAAAATATTTTTTTAGTTACTTTGGAAAAAAAAATATTTTTTTAGTTACTTTGGAAAAAAAATATTTTTTTAGTTACTTTGGAAAAAAAAATATTTTTTTAGTTACTTTGGAAAAAAAAATATTTTTTAGTTACTTTGGAAAAAAAAATTTTTTTTTAGTTTCTTTGGAAAAAAAAATATTTTTTTAGTTACTTTGGAAAAAAAAATATTTTTTTAGTTTCTTTGGAAAAAAAAATATTTTTTTAGTTACTTTGGAAAAAAAAATATTTTTTTAGTTACTTTGGAAAAAAGATTATTTTTTTAGTTACTTTGGAAAAAAAAATATTTTTTTAGTTACTTTGGAAAAAAAAATATTTTTTTAGTTACTTTGGAAAAAAAAATATTTTTTTAGTTACTTTGGAAAAAAAAATATTTTTTTAGTTACTTTGGAAAAAAAAATATTTTTTTAGTTACTTTGGAAAAAAAAATATTTTTTTAGTTACTTTGGAAAAAAAAATATTTTTTTAGTTACTTTGGAAAAAAAAATATTTTTTTAGTTACTTTGGAAAAAAAAATATTTTTTTAGTTACTTTGGAAAAAAAAATATTTTTTTAGTTACTTTGGAAAAAAAAATATTTTTTTAGTTACTTTGGAAAAAAAAATATTTTTTTAGTTTCTTTGGAAAAAAAAATATTTTTTTAGTTACTTTGGAAAAAAAAATATTTTTTTAGTTACTTTGGAAAAAAAAATATTTTTTTAGTTACTTTGGAAAAAAAAATAATTTTTTAGTTTCTTTGGAAAAAAAAATATTTTTTTAGTTACTTTGGAAAAAAAAATATTTTTTTAGTTACTTTGGAAAAAAAAAATTTTTTTTAGTTTCTTTGGAAAAAAATATATTTTTTTAGTTACTTTGGAAAAAAAAATATTTTTTTAGTTACTTTGGGAAAAAAAATATTTTTTTAGTTACTTTGGGAAAAAATATATTTTTTTAGTTACTTTGGAAAAAAAAATATTTTTTTAGTTACTTTGGAAAAAAAAATATTTTTTTAGTTTCTTTGGAAAAAAAAATATTTTTTTAGTTACTTTGGAAAAAAAATATTTTTTTAGTTACTTTGGAAAAAAAATATTTTTTTAGTTTCTTTGGAAAATTTTTTTTTTTTTTAGTTACTTTGGAAAAAAAAAAATTTTTTTAGTTACTTTGGAAAAAAAAATATTTTTTTAGTTACTTTGGAAAAAAATATATTTTTTTAGTTACTTTGGAAAAAAAATTTTTTTTTTAGTTACTTTGGAAAAAAAATATTTTTTTAGTTACTTTGGAAAAAAAATATTTTTTTAGTTTCTTTGGAAAAAAAAATATTTTTTTAGTTACTTTGGAAAAAAAAATATTTTTTTAGTTACTTTGGAAAAAAAAATATTTTTTTAGTTACTTTGGAAAAAAAAATATTTTTTTAGTTACTTTGGAAAAAAAATATTTTTTTAGTTACTTTGGGAAAAAAAATATTTTTTTAGTTATTTTGGAAAAAAAAATATTTTTTTAGTTACTTTGGAAAAAAAAATATTTTTTTAGTTACTTTGGAAAAAAAAATATTTTTTTAGTTACTTTGGAAAAAAAAAATTTTTTTTAGTTACTTTGGAAAAAAAATATTTTTTTAGTTACTTTGGAAAAAAAAATATTTTTTTAGTTACTTTGGAAAAAAATATATTTTTTTAGTTACTTTGGAAAAAAAATTATTTTTTTGGTTACTTTGGAAAAAAAAATATTTTTTTAGTTTCTTTGGAAAAAAAAAATTTTTTTTAGTTACTTTGGAAAAAAAAATATTTTTTTAGTTTCTTTGGGAAAAAAAATATTTTTTTAGTTACTTTGGAAAAAAAAAATTTTTTTTAGTTACTTTGGAAAAAGAAATATTTTTTTAGTTACTTTGGGAAAAAAAATATTTTTTTAGTTTCTTTGGAAAAAAAAATATTTGTTTAGTTACTTTGGGAAAAAAAATATTTTTTTAGTTACTTTGGAAAAAAAAATATTTTTTTAGTTTCTTTGGAAAAAAAAATATTTTTTTAGTTACTTTGGAAAAAAAAATATTTTTTTAGTTACTTTGGAAAAAAAAAATATTTTTTTAGTTACTTTGGAAAAAAAAATATTTTTTTAGTTACTTTGGAAAAAAAATATTTTTTTAGTTACTTTGGAAAAAAAAATATTTTTTTAGTTACTTTGGAAAAAAAAATATTTTTTAGTTACTTTGGAAAAAAAATATTTTTTTAGTTTCTTTGGAAAAAAAAATATTTGTTTAGTTACTTTGGGAAAAAAAATATTTTTTTAGTTACTTTGGAAAAAAAAATATTTTTTTAGTTTCTTTGGAAAAAAAAAAATTTTTTTAGTTACTTTGGAAAAAAAAATATTTTTTTAGTTACTTTGGAAAAAAAAAATATTTTTTTAGTTACTTTGGAAAAAAAAATATTTTTTTAGTTACTTTGGAAAAAAAATATTTTTTTAGTTACTTTGGAAAAAAAAATATTTTTTTAGTTACTTTGGAAAAAAAAATATTTTTTAGTTACTTTGGAAAAAAAAATATTTTTTTAGTTACTTTGGGGAAAAAAAATTTTTTTAGTTACTTTGGAAAAAAAAATATTTTTTTAGTTACTTTGGAAAAAAAAAATTTTTTTTAGTTACTTTGGAAAAAAAAATATTTTTTTAGTTTCTTTGGAAAAAAAAAATATTTTTTAGTTACTTTGGAAAAAAAAATATTTTTTTAGTTTCTTTGGAAAAAAAAAATTTTTTTTAGTTACTTTGGAAAAAAAAATTTTTTTTAGTTACTTTGGAAAAAAAAATATTTTTTTAGTTTCTTTGGAAAAAAAAATATTTTTTTAGTTACTTTGGAAAAAAAAATATTTTTTTAGTTACTTTGGAAAAAAAAATATTTTTTTAGTTACTTTGGAAAAAAAAATATTTTTTTAGTTACTTTGGAAAAAAAAATATTTTTTTAGTTACTTTGGAAAAAAAAATATTTTTTTAGTTACTTTGGAAAAAAAATATATTTTTTTAGTTTCTTTGGAAAAAAATATATTTTTTTAGTTACTTTGGAAAAAAAAATATTTTTTTGTTTCTTTGGGAAAAAAAATATTTTTTTAGTTACTTTGGAAAAAAATATATTTTTTTAGTTACTTTGGAAAAAAAAATATTTTTTTAGTTTCTTTGGGAAAAAAAATATTTTTTTAGTTACTTTGGAAAAAAAAATATTTTTTTAGTTACTTTGGAAAAAAAAATATTTTTTTAGTTTCTTTGGAAAAAAATATATTTTTTTAGTTTCTTTGGAAAAAAATATATTTTTTTAGTTACTTTGGAAAAAAAAATATTTTTTTGTTTCTTTGGAAAAAAAAATATTTTTTTAGTTACTTTGGAAAAAAAAATATTTTTTTAGTTACTTTGGAAAAAAAATATTTTTTTAGTTACTTTGGGAAAAAAAATATTTTTTTAGTTATTTTGGAAAAAAAAATATTTTTTTAGTTACTTTGGAAAAAAAAATATTTTTTTAGTTACTTTGGAAAAAAAAATATTTTTTTAGTTACTTTGGAAAAAAAAATATTTTTTTAGTTACTTTGGAAAAAAAATATTTTTTTAGTTACTTTGGAAAAAAAAATATTTTTTTAGTTACTTTGGAAAAAAAAATATTTTTTTAGTTACTTTGGAAAAAAAATTATTTTTTTAGTTACTTTGGAAAAAAAAATATTTTTTTAGTTTCTTTGGAAAAAATTTTTTTTTTTTAGTTACTTTGGAAAAAAAAATATTTTTTTAGTTTCTTTGGGAAAAAAAATATTTTTTTAGTTACTTTGGAAAAAAAAATATTTTTTTAGTTACTTTGGAAAAAGAAATATTTTTTTAGTTACTTTGGGAAAAAAAATATTTTTTTAGTTTCTTTGGAAAAAAAAATATTTGTTTAGTTACTTTGGGAAAAAAAATATTTTTTTAGTTACTTTGGAAAAAAAAATATTTTTTTAGTTTCTTTGGAAAAAAAAATATTTTTTTAGTTACTTTGGAAAAAAAAATATTTTTTTAGTTACTTTGGAAAAAAAAAATATTTTTTTAGTTACTTTGGAAAAAAAAATATTTTTTTAGTTACTTTGGAAAAAAAATATTTTTTTAGTTACTTTGGAAAAAAAAATATTTTTTTAGTTACTTTGGAAAAAAAAATATTTTTTAGTTACTTTGGAAAAAAAAATATTTTTTTAGTTACTTTGGGGAAAAAATTTTTTTTTTAGTTACTTTGGAAAAAAAAATATTTTTTTAGTTACTTTGGAAAAAAAAAATTTTTTTTAGTTACTTTGGAAAAAAAAATATTTTTTTAGTTTCTTTGGAAAAAAAAAAATTTTTTAGTTACTTTGGAAAAAAAAATATTTTTTTAGTTTCTTTGGAAAAAAAAATATTTTTTTAGTTACTTTGGAAAAAAAAAATTTTTTTTAGTTACTTTGGAAAAAAAAATATTTTTTTAGTTTCTTTGGAAAAAAAAATATTTTTTTAGTTACTTTGGAAAAAAAAATATTTTTTTAGTTACTTTGGAAAAAAAAATATTTTTTTAGTTACTTTGGAAAAAAAAATATTTTTTTAGTTACTTTGGAAAAAAAAATATTTTTTTAGTTACTTTGGAAAAAAAAATATTTTTTTAGTTACTTTGGAAAAAAAAATATTTTTTTAGTTTCTTTGGAAAAAAATATATTTTTTTAGTTACTTTGGAAAAAAAAATATTTTTTTGTTTCTTTGGGAAAAAAAATATTTTTTTAGTTACTTTGGAAAAAAAAATATTTTTTTAGTTACTTTGGAAAAAAAAATATTTTTTTAGTTTCTTTGGGAAAAAAAATATTTTTTTAGTTACTTTGGAAAAAAAAATATTTTTTTAGTTACTTTGGAAAAAAAAATATTTTTTTAGTTTCTTTGGAAAAAAATATATTTTTTTAGTTTCTTTGGAAAAAAATATATTTTTTTAGTTACTTTGGAAAAAAAAATATTTTTTTGTTTCTTTGGAAAAAAAAATATTTTTTTAGTTACTTTGGAAAAAAAAATATTTTTTTAGTTACTTTGGAAAAAAAAATATTTTTTTAGTTACTTTGGAAAAAAAAATATTTTTTTAGTTACTTTGGAAAAAATATATTTTTTTAGTTACTTTGGAAAAAAAAATATTTTTTTAGTTACTTTGGAAAAAAAAAATTTTTTTTAGTTACTTTGGAAAAAAAAATATTTTTTTAGTTTCTTTGGAAAAAAAAAAATTTTTTAGTTACTTTGGAAAAAAAAATATTTTTTTAGTTTCTTTGGAAAAAAAAATATTTTTTTAGTTACTTTGGAAAAAAAAATATTTTTTAGTTACTTTGGAAAAAAAAAATTTTTTTAGTTACTTTGGAAAAAAAATATTATTTTAGTTACTTTGGAAAAAAAAAAAATTTTTTAGTTACTTTGGAAAAAAAATATTTTTTTAGTTACTTTGGAAAAAAAAATATTTTTTTAGTTACCTTGGAAAAAAAAATATTTTTTTAGTTACTTTGGAAAAAAAAATATTTTTTTAGTTACTTTGGAAAAAAAAATATTTTTTTAGTTTCTTTGGAAAAAAAAAAAAATTTTTAGTTACTTTGGAAAAAAAAATATTTTTTTAGTTACTTTGGAAAAAGAAATATTTTTTTAGTTACTTTGGGAAAAAAAATATTTTTTTAGTTTCTTTGGAAAAAAAAATATTTTTTTAGTTACTTTGGGAAAAAAAATATTTTTTTAGTTACTTTGGAAAAAAAAATATTTTTTTAGTTTCTTTGGAAAAAAAAATATTTTTTTAGTTACTTTGGAAAAAAAAAAATTTTTTTAGTTACTTTGGAAAAAAAAATATTTTTTTAGTTACTTTGGAAAAAAGAATATTTTTTTAGTTACTTTGGAAAAAAAAAATTTTTTTAGTTACTTTGGAAAAAAAAATATTTTTTTAGTTACTTTGGAAAAAAAAATATTTGTTAGTTACTTTGGAAAAAAAAATATTTTTTTAGTTACTTTGGGGAAAAAAAAATTTTTTTAGTTACTTTGGAAAAAAAAATATTTTTTTAGTTACTTTGGAAAATTTTTTTTTTTTTTAGTTACTTTGGAAAAAAAAATATTTTTTTAGTTTCTTTGGAAAAAAAAAAAATTTTTTAGTTACTTTGGAAAAAAAAATATTTTTTTAGTTTCTTTGGAAAAAAAAATATTTTTTTAGTTACTTTGGAAAAAAAAATTTTTTTTTAGTTACTTTGGAAAAAAATTTTTTTTTTTAGTTTCTTTGGAAAAAAATATATTTTTTTAGTTACTTTGGAAAAAAAAATATTTTTTTGTTTCTTTGGAAAAAAAAATATTTTTTTAGTTACTTTGGAAAAAAAAATATTTTTTTAGTTACTTTGGAAAAAAAAATATTTTTTTAGTTTCTTTGGAAAAAAAAATATTTTTTTAGTTACTTTGGAAAAAAAAATATTGTTTTAGTTACTTTGGAAAAAAAAATATTTTTTTAGTTTCTTTGGAAAAAAAAATATTTTTTTAGTTACTTTGGAAAAAAATATATTTTTTTAGTTACTTTGGAAAAAAAAATATTTTTTTAGTTACTTTGGAAAAAAAAAAATTTTTTTAGTTACTTTGGAAAAAAAAATATTTTTTTAGTTACTTTGGAAAAAAAAATATTTTTTTAGTTACTTTGGAAAAAAAAATATTTTTTTAGTTACTTTGGAAAATAAAATATTTTTTTAGTTACTTTGGAAAATAAAATATTTTTTTAGTTACTTTGGAAAAAAAAATATTTTTTTAGTTACTTTGGAAAAAAAAATATTTTTTTAGTTACTTTGGAAAAAAAAATATTTTTTTAGTTTCTTTGGAAAAAAAAATATTTTTTTAGTTACTTTGGAAAAAAAAATATTTTTTTAGTTACTTTGGAAAAAAAAAAATTTTTAGTTACTTTGGAAAAAAAAATATTTTTTTAGTTACTTTGGAAAAAAAAATTTTTTTTAGTTACTTTGGAAAAAAATATTTTTTTTTAGTTATTTTGGAAAAAAAAATATTTTTTTAGTTACTTTGGAAAACAAAATATTTTTTTAGTTACTTTGGAAAAAAAAATATTTTTTTAGTTACTTTGGAAAAAAAATATTTTTTTAGTTACTTTGGAAAAAAAATATTTTTTTAGTTACTTTGGAAAAAAAAATATTTTTTTAGTTACTTTGGAAAAAAAAATATTTTTTTAGTTTCTTTGGAAAAAAAAATATTTTTTTAGTTACTTTGGAAAAAAAAATATTTTTTTAGTTTCTTTGGAAAAAAAAATATTTTTTTAGTTACTTTGGAAAAAAAATATTTTTTTAGTTACTTTGGAAAAAAAAATATTTTTTTAGTTACTTTGGAAAAAAAATATTTTTTTAGTTACTTTGGAAAAAAAAATATTTTTTTAGTTACTTTGGAAAAAAAATATTGTTTTAGTTACTTTGGAAAAAAAAATATTTTTTTAGTTACTTTGGAAAAAAAAATATTTTTTTAGTTACTTTGGAAAAAAAAATATTTTTTTAGTTACTTTGGAAAAAAAAATATTTTTTTAGTTACTTTGGAAAAAAAAATATTTTTTTAGTTACTTTGGAAAAAAAAATATTTTTTTAGTTACTTTGGAAAAAAAAATATTTTTTTAGTTACTTTGGAAAAAAAAAAAAAATTTTAGTTTCTTTGGAAAAAAAAAATTTTTTTTAGTTACTTTGGAAAAAAAAATATTTTTTTAGTTTCTTTGGAAAAAAAAAATAATTTTTTAGTTACTTTGGAAAAAAAAATATTTTTTTAGTTTCTTTGGAAAAAAAAATATTTTTTTAGTTACTTTGGAAAAAAAATATTTTTTTAGTTACTTTGGAAAAAAAAATATTTTTTTAGTTACTTTGGAAAAAAAAATATTTTTTTAGTTACTTTGGAAAAAAAAATATTTTTTTAGTTACTTTGGAAAAAAAAATATTTTTTTAGTTACTTTGGGAAAAAAAATATTTTTTTAGTTACTTTGGAAAAAAAAATATTTTTTTAGTTACTTTGGAAAAAAAAATATTTTTTTAGTTACTTTGGAAAAAAAAATATTTTTTTAGTTACTTTGGAAAAAAAAATATTTTTTTAGTTACTTTGGGAAAAAAAATATTTTTTTAGTTACTTTGGAAAAAAAAATTTTTTTTTAGTTACTTTGGAAAAAAAAATATTTTTTTAGTTACTTTGGAAAAAAAAATATTTTTTTAGTTACTTTGGAAAAAAAATATTTTTTTAGTTACTTTGGAAAAAAAATATTTTTTTAGTTACTTTGGAAAAAAAATATTTTTTTAGTTACTTTGGAAAAAAAATATTTTTTTAGTTACTTTGGAAAAAAATATATTGTTTTAGTTACTTTGGAAAAAAAAATATTTTTTAGTTACTTTGGAAAAAAAAATATTTTTTTAGTTACTTTGGGAAAAAAAATATTTTTTTAGTTACTTTGGAAAAAAAAATATTTTTTTAGTTACTTTGGAAAAAAAAATATTTTTTTAGTTTCTTTGGAAAAAAAAATAATTTTTTAGTTACTTTGGAAAAAAAAATATTTTTTTAGTTACTTTGGAAAAAAATATATTTTTTTAGTTACTTTGGAAAAAAAATATTTTTTTAGTTACTTTGGAAAAAAAATATTTTTTTAGTTACTTTGGAAAAAAAATATTTTTTTAGTTACTTTGGAAAAAAATATATTTTTTTAGTTACTTTGGAAAAAAATATATTGTTTTAGTTACTTTGGAAAAAAAAATATTTTTTAGTTACTTTGGAAAAAAAAATATTTTTTTAGTTACTTTGGGAAAAAAAATATTTTTTTAGTTACTTTGGAAAAAAAAATATTTTTTTAGTTACTTTGGAAAAAAAATATTTTTTTAGTTACTTTGGAAAAAAAATATTTTTTTAGTTACTTTGGAAAAAAAAAAATTTTTTTAGTTACTTTGGAAAAAAAAATATTTTTTTAGTTACTTTGGAAAAAAAATTTTTTTTAGTTACTTTGGAAAAAAAAATTTTTTTTTAGTTATTTTGGAAAAAAAAATATTTTTTTAGTTACTTTGGAAAACAAAATATTTTTTTAGTTACTTTGGAAAAAAAAATATTTTTTTAGTTACTTTGGAAAAAAAATATTTTTTTAGTTACTTTGGAAAAAAAATATTTTTTTAGTTACTTTGGAAAAAAAAATATTTTTTTAGTTACTTTGGAAAAAAAAATATTTTTTTAGTTACTTTGGAAAAAAAAATATTTTTTTAGTTTCTTTGGAAAAAAAAATATTTTTTTAGTTTCTTTGGAAAAAAATAAATGTTTTAGTTACTTTGGAAAAAAAAATATTTTTTTAGTTTCTTTGGGAAAAAAAATATTTTTTTAGTTACTTTGGAAAAAAAAATATTTTTTTAGTTACTTTGGAAAAAAAATATTTTTTTAGTTACTTTGGAAAAAAAATATTTTTTTAGTTACTTTGGAAAAAAAAAAATTTTTTTAGTTACTTTGGAAAAAAAAAATTTTTTTTAGTTACTTTGGAAAAAAAAATTTTTTTAGTTACTTTGGAAAAAAAATTTTTTTTTTAGTTATTTTGGAAAAAAAAATATTTTTTTAGTTACTTTGGAAAACAAATATTTTTTTAGTTACTTTGGAAAAAAAAATATTTTTTTAGTTACTTTGGAAAAAAAAATATTTTTTTAGTTACTTTGGAAAAAAAAATATTTTTTTAGTTTCTTTGGAAAAAAAAATATTTTTTTAGTTTCTTTGGAAAAAAAAAATGTTTTAGTTACTTTGGAAAAAAAAATATTTTTTTAGTTTCTTTGGGAAAAAAAATATTTTTTTAGTTACTTTGGAAAAAAAAATATTTTTTTAGTTACTTTGGAAAAAAAAATATTTTTTTAGTTACTTTGGAAAAAAAAATATTTTTTTAGTTTCTTTGGAAAAAAAAATATTTTTTTAGTTACTTTGGGAAAAAAAATATTTTTTTAGTTACTTTGGAAAAAAAAATATTTTTTTAGTTACTTTGGAAAAAAAAATATTTTTTTAGTTACTTTGGAAAAAAAAATATTTTTTTAGTTACTTTGGAAAAAAAATATTTTTTTAGTTACTTTGGAAAAAAAAATATTTTTTTAGTTACTTTGGAAAAAAAAATATTTTTTTAGTTACTTTGGAAAAAAAAATATTTTTTTAGTTACTTTGGAAAAAAAAAAATTTTTTTAGTTACTTTGGAAAAAAAAATATTTTTTAGTTACTTTGGAAAAAAAATAATTTTTTTAGTTTCTTTGGAAAAAAAAATATTTTTTTAGTTACTTTGGAAAAAAAATATTTTTTTAGTTACTTTGGAAAAAAAAATATTTTTTTAGTTACTTTGGAAAAAAAAATATTTTTTTAGTTACTTGGAAAAAAAAATATTTTTTTAGTTACTTTGGAAAAAAAAATATTTTTTAGTTACTTTGGAAAAAAAAATATTTTTTTAGTTACTTTGGGAAAAAAAATATTTTTTTAGTTACTTTGGAAAAAAAAATATTTTTTTAGTTTCTTTGGAAATTTTTTTTTTTTTTAGTTACTTTGGAAAAAAAATTATTTTTTTAGTTTCTTTGGAAAAAAAAATATTTTTTTAGTTACTTTGGGAAAAAAAATATTTTTTAGTTACTTTGGAAAAAAAAATATTTTTTTAGTTACTTTGGAAAAAAAAATATTTTTTTAGTTACTTTGGAAAAAAAAATATTTTTTTAGTTACTTTGGAAAAAAAATAATTTTTTTAGTTACTTTGGAAAAAAAAAAATTTTTTTAGTTACTTTGGAAAAAAAAATTTTTTTTTAGTTTCTTTGGAAAAAAAATTATTTTTTTAGTTACTTTGGAAAAAAAATTATTTTTTTAGTTACTTTGGGAAAAAAAATATTTTTTTAGTTACTTTGGAAAAAAAAATATTTTTTAGTTACTTTGGAAAAAAAAATATTTTTTTAGTTACTTTGGGAAAAAAAATATTTTTTTAGTTACTTTGGAAAAAAAAAATTTTTTTTAGTTACTTTGGAAAAAAAAATATTTTTTTAGTTTCTTTGGAAAAAAAAAAATTTTTTAGTTACTTTGGAAAAAAAAATATTTTTTTAGTTTCTTTGGAAAAAAAAATATTTTTTTAGTTACTTTGGAAAAAAAAATTTTTTTTTAGTTACTTTGGAAAAAAAAATATTTTTTTAGTTTCTTTGGAAAAAAAAATATTTTTTTAGTTACTTTGGAAAAAAAAAAATTTTTTTAGTTACTTTGGAAAAAAAAATATTTTTTTAGTTACTTTGGAAAAAAAAATATTTTTTTAGTTACTTTGGAAAAAAAAATATTTTTTTAGTTACTTTGGAAAAAAAAATATTTTTTTAGTTACTTTGGAAAAAAAAATATTTTTTTAGTTTCTTTGGAAAAAAATATATTTTTTTAGTTACTTTGGAAAAAAAAATATTTTTTTGTTTCTTTGGGAAAAAAAATATTTTTTTAGTTACTTTGGAAAAAAAAATATTTTTTTAGTTACTTTGGAAAAAAAAATATTTTTTTAGTTTCTTTGGGAAAAAAAATATTTTTTTAGTTACTTTGGAAAAAAAAATATTTTTTTAGTTACTTTGGAAAAAAAAATATTTTTTTAGTTTCTTTGGAAAAAAATATATTTTTTTAGTTTCTTTGGAAAAAAATATATTTTTTTAGTTACTTTGGAAAAAAAAATATTTTTTTGTTTCTTTGGAAAAAAAAATATTTTTTTAGTTACTTTGGAAAAAAAAATATTTTTTTAGTTACTTTGGGAAAAAAAATATTTTTTAGTTACTTTGGAAAAAAAAATATTTTTTTAGTTACTTTGGAAAAAAAAATATTTTTTTAGTTACTTTGGAAAAAAAAATATTTTTTTAGTTACTTTGGAAAAAAAATAATTTTTTTAGTTACTTTGGAAAAAAAAAAAATTTTTTAGTTACTTTGGAAAAAAAAATTTTTTTTTAGTTTCTTTGGAAAAAAAATTATTTTTTTAGTTACTTTGGAAAAAAAATTATTTTTTTAGTTACTTTGGGAAAAAAAATATTTTTTTAGTTACTTTGGAAAAAAAAATATTTTTTAGTTACTTTGGAAAAAAAAATATTTTTTTAGTTACTTTGGGAAAAAAAATATTTTTTTAGTTACTTTGGAAAAAAAAAATTTTTTTTAGTTACTTTGGAAAAAAAAATATTTTTTTAGTTTCTTTGGAAAAAAAAAAATTTTTTAGTTACTTTGGAAAAAAAAATATTTTTTTAGTTTCTTTGGAAAAAAAAATATTTTTTTAGTTACTTTGGAAAAAAAAATTTTTTTTTAGTTACTTTGGAAAAAAAAATATTTTTTTAGTTTCTTTGGAAAAAAAAATATTTTTTTAGTTACTTTGGAAAAAAAAATATTTTTTTAGTTACTTTGGAAAAAAAAATATTTTTTTAGTTACTTTGGAAAAAAAAATATTTTTTTAGTTACTTTGGAAAAAAAAATATTTTTTTAGTTACTTTGGAAAAAAAAATATTTTTTTAGTTACTTTGGAAAAAAAAATATTTTTTTAGTTTCTTTGGAAAAAAATATATTTTTTTAGTTACTTTGGAAAAAAAAATATTTTTTTGTTTCTTTGGGAAAAAAAATATTTTTTTAGTTACTTTGGAAAAAAAAATATTTTTTTAGTTACTTTGGAAAAAAAAATATTTTTTTAGTTTCTTTGGGAAAAAAAATATTTTTTTAGTTACTTTGGAAAAAAAAATATTTTTTTAGTTACTTTGGAAAAAAAAATATTTTTTTAGTTTCTTTGGAAAAAAATATATTTTTTTAGTTTCTTTGGAAAAAAATATATTTTTTTAGTTACTTTGGAAAAAAAAATATTTTTTTGTTTCTTTGGAAAAAAAAATATTTTTTTAGTTACTTTGGAAAAAAAATAATTTTTTTAGTTACTTTGGAAAAAAAAAAAATTTTTTAGTTACTTTGGAAAAAAAATTTTTTTTTTAGTTTCTTTGGAAAAAAAATTATTTTTTTAGTTACTTTGGAAAAAAAATTATTTTTTTAGTTACTTTGGGAAAAAAAATATTTTTTTAGTTACTTTGGAAAAAAAAATATTTTTTAGTTACTTTGGAAAAAAAAATATTTTTTTAGTTACTTTGGGAAAAAAAATATTTTTTTAGTTACTTTGGAAAAAAAAAATTTTTTTTAGTTACTTTGGAAAAAAAAATATTTTTTTAGTTTCTTTGGAAAAAAAAAAATTTTTTAGTTACTTTGGAAAAAAAAATATTTTTTTAGTTTCTTTGGAAAAAAAAATTTTTTTTTAGTTACTTTGGAAAAAAAAATTTTTTTTTAGTTACTTTGGAAAAAAAAATATTTTTTTAGTTTCTTTGGAAAAAAAAATATTTTTTTAGTTACTTTGGAAAAAAAAAAATTTTTTTAGTTACTTTGG
This sequence comes from Melanostigma gelatinosum, assembly GCF_949748355.1. Taxonomy (NCBI): domain Eukaryota; kingdom Metazoa; phylum Chordata; class Actinopteri; order Perciformes; family Zoarcidae; genus Melanostigma; species Melanostigma gelatinosum. Next base: position 38,524 of record NW_027635123.1, on the reverse strand, counting down.
AAAAAAAAAATATTTTTTTAGTTACTTTGGAAAAAAAATATTTTTTTAGTTACTTTGGAAAAAAAAATATTTTTTTAGTTACTTTGGAAAAAAAAATATTTTTTTAGTTACTTTGGAAAAAAAAATATTTTTTTAGTTTCTTTGGAAAAAAATATATTTTTTTAGTTACTTTGGAAAAAAAAATATTTTTTTGTTTCTTTGGGAAAAAAAATATTTTTTTAGTTACTTTGGAAAAAAAAATATTTTTTTAGTTACTTTGGAAAAAAAAATATTTTTTTAGTTTCTTTGGGAAAAAAAATATTTTTTTAGTTACTTTGGAAAAAAAATATTTTTTTAGTTACTTTGGAAAAAAAAATATTTTTTTAGTTTCTTTGGAAAAAAATATATTTTTTTAGTTTCTTTGGAAAAAAATATATTTTTTTAGTTACTTTGGAAAAAAAAATATTTTTTTGTTTCTTTGGAAAAAAAAATATTTTTTTAGTTACTTTGGAAAAAAAAATATTTTTTTAGTTACTTTGGAAAAAAAAATATTTTTTTAGTTACTTTGGAAAAAAAAAATATTTTTTTAGTTACTTTGGAAAAAATATATTTTTTTAGTTACTTTGGAAAAAAAAAAATTTTTTTAGTTACTTTGGAAAAAAAAAATTTTTTTTAGTTACTTTGGAAAAAAAAATATTTTTTTAGTTTCTTTGGAAAAAAAAAAATTTTTTAGTTACTTTGGAAAAAAAAATATTTTTTTAGTTTCTTTGGAAAAAAAAATATTTTTTTAGTTACTTTGGAAAAAAAAATATTTTTTAGTTACTTTGGAAAAAAAAAATTTTTTTAGTTACTTTGGAAAAAAAATATTATTTTAGTTACTTTGGAAAAAAAAAAAATTTTTTAGTTACTTTGGAAAAAAAATATTTTTTTAGTTACTTTGGAAAAAAAAATATTTTTTTAGTTACCTTGGAAAAAAAAATATTTTTTTAGTTACTTTGGAAAAAAAAATATTTTTTTAGTTACTTTGGAAAAAAAAATATTTTTTTAGTTTCTTTGGAAAAAAAAAAAAATTTTTAGTTACTTTGGAAAAAAAAATATTTTTTTAGTTACTTTGGAAAAAGAAATATTTTTTTAGTTACTTTGGGAAAAAAAATATTTTTTTAGTTTCTTTGGAAAAAAAATATTTTTTTAGTTACTTTGGGAAAAAAAATATTTTTTTAGTTACTTTGGAAAAAAAAATATTTTTTTAGTTTCTTTGGAAAAAAAAATATTTTTTTAGTTACTTTGGAAAAAAAAAAATTTTTTTAGTTACTTTGGAAAAAAAAATATTTTTTTAGTTACTTTGGAAAAAAGAATATTTTTTTAGTTACTTTGGAAAAAAAAAATTTTTTTAGTTACTTTGGAAAAAAAAATATTTTTTTAGTTACTTTGGAAAAAAAAATATTTGTTAGTTACTTTGGAAAAAAAAATATTTTTTTAGTTACTTTGGGGAAAAAAAATTTTTTTTAGTTACTTTGGAAAAAAAAATATTTTTTTTAGTTACTTTGGAAAATTTTTTTTTTTTTTAGTTACTTTGGAAAAAAAAATATTTTTTTAGTTTCTTTGGAAAAAAAAAAAATTTTTAGTTACTTTGGAAAAAAAATATTTTTTAGTTTCTTTGGAAAAAAAAATATTTTTTTAGTTACTTTGGAAAAAAAAAATTTTTTTTAGTTACTTTGGAAAAAAAATTTTTTTTTTAGTTTCTTTGGAAAAAAATATATTTTTTTAGTTACTTTGGAAAAAAAAAATATTTTTTTGTTTCTTTGGAAAAAAAAATATTTTTTTAGTTACTTTGGAAAAAAAAATATTTTTTTAGTTACTTTGGAAAAAAAAATATTTTTTTAGTTTCTTTGGAAAAAAAAAATATTTTTTTTAGTTACTTTGGAAAAAAAAATATTGTTTTAGTTACTTTGGAAAAAAAAATATTTTTTTAGTTTCTTTGGAAAAAAAAATATTTTTTTAGTTACTTTGGAAAAAAATATATTTTTTTAGTTACTTTGGAAAAAAAAATATTTTTTTAGTTACTTTGGAAAAAAAAAAATTTTTTTAGTTACTTTGGAAAAAAAAAATTTTTTTAGTTACTTGGAAAAAAAAATATTTTTTTAGTTACTTTGGAAAAAAAATATTTTTTTAGTTACTTTGGAAAATAAAATATTTTTTTAGTTACTTTGGAAAATAAAATATTTTTTTAGTTACTTTGGAAAAAAAAATATTTTTTTAGTTACTTTGGAAAAAAAAATATTTTTTTAGTTACTTTGGAAAAAAAAATATTTTTTTAGTTTCTTTGGAAAAAAAAATATTTTTTTTAGTTACTTTGGAAAAAAAAATATTTTTTTAGTTACTTTGGAAAAAAAAAAAATTTTTAGTTACTTTGGAAAAAAAAATATTTTTTTAGTTACTTTGGAAAAAAAAATTTTTTTTAGTTACTTTGGAAAAAAATATTTTTTTTTAGTTATTTTGGAAAAAAAAAATATTTTTTTAGTTACTTTGGAAAACAAAATATTTTTTTAGTTACTTTGGAAAAAAAAATATTTTTTTAGTTACTTTGGAAAAAAAATATTTTTTTAGTTACTTTGGAAAAAAAATATTTTTTTAGTTACTTTGGAAAAAAAAATATTTTTTTAGTTACTTTGGAAAAAAAAATATTTTTTTAGTTTCTTTGGAAAAAAAATATTTTTTTAGTTACTTTGGAAAAAAAAATATTTTTTTAGTTTCTTTGGAAAAAAAAATATTTTTTTAGTTACTTTGGAAAAAAAATATTTTTTTAGTTACTTTGGAAAAAAAAATATTTTTTTAGTTACTTTGGAAAAAAAATATTTTTTTAGTTACTTTGGAAAAAAAAATATTTTTTTAGTTACTTTGGAAAAAAAATATTGTTTTAGTTACTTTGGAAAAAAAAATATTTTTTTAGTTACTTTGGAAAAAAAAATATTTTTTTAGTTACTTTGGAAAAAAAAATATTTTTTTAGTTACTTTGGAAAAAAAAATATTTTTTAGTTACTTTGGAAAAAAAAAATATTTTTTTAGTTACTTTGGAAAAAAAAATATTTTTTTAGTTACTTTGGAAAAAAAAATATTTTTTTAGTTACTTTGGAAAAAAAAAAAAATTTTAGTTTCTTTGGAAAAAAAAAATTTTTTTAGTTACTTTGGAAAAAAAAATATTTTTTTAGTTTCTTTGGAAAAAAAAAATAATTTTTTAGTTACTTTGGGAAAAAAAAATATTTTTTTAGTTTCTTTGGAAAAAAAAATATTTTTTTAGTTACTTTGGAAAAAAAATATTTTTTTAGTTACTTTGGAAAAAAAAATATTTTTTTAGTTACTTTGGAAAAAAAAATATTTTTTTAGTTACTTTGGAAAAAAAAATATTTTTTTAGTTACTTTGGAAAAAAAATATTTTTTTAGTTACTTTGGGAAAAAAAATATTTTTTTAGTTACTTTGGAAAAAAAAATATTTTTTTAGTTACTTTGGAAAAAAAAATATTTTTTTAGTTACTTTGGAAAAAAAAATATTTTTTTAGTTACTTTGGAAAAAAAAATATTTTTTTAGTTACTTTGGAAAAAAAAATATTTTTTTAGTTACTTTGGAAAAAAAATTTTTTTTTTAGTTACTTTGGAAAAAAAATATTTTTTTAGTTACTTTGGAAAAAAAAATATTTTTTTAGTTACTTTGGAAAAAAAATATTTTTTTAGTTACTTTGGAAAAAAAATATTTTTTTAGTTACTTTGGAAAAAAAATATTTTTTTAGTTACTTTGGAAAAAAAATATTTTTTTAGTTACTTTGGAAAAAAATATATTGTTTTAGTTACTTTGGAAAAAAAAATATTTTTTAGTTACTTTGGAAAAAAAATATTTTTTTAGTTACTTTGGGAAAAAAAATATTTTTTTAGTTACTTTGGAAAAAAAAATATTTTTTTAGTTACTTTGGAAAAAAAAATATTTTTTTAGTTTCTTTGGAAAAAAAAATAATTTTTTAGTTACTTTGGAAAAAAAAATATTTTTTTAGTTACTTTGGAAAAAAATATATTTTTTTAGTTACTTTGGAAAAAAAATATTTTTTTAGTTACTTTGGAAAAAAAATATTTTTTTAGTTACTTTGGAAAAAAAATATTTTTTTAGTTACTTTGGAAAAAAATATATTTTTTTAGTTACTTTGGAAAAAAATATATTGTTTTAGTTACTTTGGAAAAAAAAATATTTTTTAGTTACTTTGGAAAAAAAAATATTTTTTTAGTTACTTTGGGAAAAAAAATATTTTTTTAGTTACTTTGGAAAAAAAAATATTTTTTTAGTTACTTTGGAAAAAAAATATTTTTTTAGTTACTTTGGGAAAAAAAATATTTTTTTAGTTACTTTGGAAAAAAAAAAATTTTTTTAGTTACTTTGGAAAAAAAAATATTTTTTTAGTTACTTTGGAAAAAAAATTTTTTTTAGTTACTTTGGAAAAAAAAATTTTTTTTAGTTATTTTGGAAAAAAAAATATTTTTTTAGTTACTTTGGAAAACAAAATATTTTTTTAGTTACTTTGGAAAAAAAAATATTTTTTTAGTTACTTTGGAAAAAAAATATTTTTTTAGTTACTTTGGAAAAAAAATATTTTTTTAGTTACTTTGGAAAAAAAAATATTTTTTTAGTTACTTTGGAAAAAAAAATATTTTTTTAGTTACTTTGGAAAAAAAAATATTTTTTTTAGTTTCTTTGGAAAAAAAAATATTTTTTTAGTTTCTTTGGAAAAAAATAAATGTTTTAGTTACTTTGGAAAAAAAAAATATTTTTTTAGTTTCTTGGGAAAAAAAATATTTTTTTAGTTACTTTGGAAAAAAAAATATTTTTTTAGTTACTTTGGAAAAAAATATTTTTTTAGTTACTTTGGAAAAAAAATATTTTTTTAGTTACTTTGGAAAAAAAAAAATTTTTTTAGTTACTTTGGAAAAAAAATATTTTTTTAGTTACTTTGGAAAAAAAATATTTTTTTAGTTACTTTGGAAAAAAAATATTTTTTTAGTTACTTTGGAAAAAAAATATTTTTTTAGTTACTTTGGAAAAAAATATATTGTTTTAGTTACTTTGGAAAAAAAATATTTTTTAGTTACTTTGGAAAAAAAATATTTTTTTAGTTACTTTGGGAAAAAAAATATTTTTTTAGTTACTTTGGAAAAAAAAATATTTTTTTAGTTACTTTGGAAAAAAAATATTTTTTTAGTTTCTTTGGAAAAAAAAAATAATTTTTTAGTTACTTTGGAAAAAAAAATATTTTTTTAGTTACTTTGGAAAAAAATATATTTTTTTAGTTACTTTGGAAAAAAAATATTTTTTTAGTTACTTTGGAAAAAAAATATTTTTTTAGTTACTTTGGAAAAAAAATATTTTTTTAGTTACTTTGGAAAAAAATATATTTTTTTAGTTACTTTGGAAAAAAAATATATTGTTTTAGTTACTTTGGAAAAAAAAATATTTTTTAGTTACTTTGGAAAAAAAAATATTTTTTTAGTTACTTTGGGAAAAAAAATATTTTTTTAGTTACTTTGGAAAAAAAAATATTTTTTTAGTTACTTTGGAAAAAAAATATTTTTTTAGTTACTTTGGAAAAAAAATATTTTTTTAGTTACTTTGGAAAAAAAAATATTTTTTTAGTTACTTTGGAAAAAAAAAATATTTTTTTAGTTACTTTGGAAAAAAAAATTTTTTTAGTTACTTTGGAAAAAAAAAATTTTTTTTAGTTATTTTGGAAAAAAAAATATTTTTTTAGTTACTTTGGAAAACAAAATATTTTTTTAGTTACTTTGGAAAAAAATATTTTTTTTAGTTACTTTGGAAAAAAAATATTTTTTTAGTTACTTTGGAAAAAAAATATTTTTTTAGTTACTTTGGAAAAAAAAATATTTTTTTAGTTACTTTGGAAAAAAAAAATATTTTTTAGTTACTTTGGAAAAAAAAATATTTTTTTAGTTTCTTGGAAAAAAAAATATTTTTTTAGTTTCTTTGGAAAAAAATAAATGTTTTAGTTACTTTGGAAAAAAAAATATTTTTTTAGTTTCTTTGGGAAAAAAAATATTTTTTTAGTTACTTTGGAAAAAAAAATATTTTTTTTAGTTACTTTGGAAAAAAAATATTTTTTTAGTTACTTTGGAAAAAAAATATTTTTTTAGTTACTTTGGAAAAAAAAAATTTTTTTAGTTACTTTGGAAAAAAAAAAAAATTTTTAGTTACTTTGGAAAAAAAAATTTTTTTAGTTACTTTGGAAAAAAAATTTTTTTTTTAGTTATTTTGGAAAAAAAAATATTTTTTTAGTTACTTTGGAAAACAAAATATTTTTTTAGTTACTTTGGAAAAAAAAATATTTTTTTAGTTACTTTGGAAAAAAAAATATTTTTTTAGTTACTTTGGAAAAAAAATATTTTTTTAGTTACTTTGGAAAAAAAAATATTTTTTTAGTTACTTTGGAAAAAAAAAAATATTTTTTAGTTACTTTGGAAAAAAAAATATTTTTTTAGTTTCTTGGAAAAAAAAATATTTTTTAGTTTCTTTGGAAAAAAAAAATGTTTTAGTTACTTTGGAAAAAAAAATATTTTTTAGTTTCTTTGGGAAAAAAAATATTTTTTTAGTTACTTTGGAAAAAAAAATATTTTTTTAGTTACTTTGGGAAAAAAAATATTTTTTTAGTTACTTTGGAAAAAAAAATATTTTTTTAGTTTCTTTGGAAAAAAAAATATTTTTTTAGTTACTTTGGGAAAAAAAATATTTTTTTAGTTACTTTGGAAAAAAAATATTTTTTTAGTTACTTTGGAAAAAAAAATATTTTTTTAGTTACTTTGGAAAAAAAAAATATTTTTTTAGTTACTTTGGAAAAAAAATATTTTTTTAGTTACTTTGGAAAAAAAAATATTTTTTTAGTTACTTTGGAAAAAAAAAATATTTTTTTAGTTACTTTGGAAAAAAAAATATTTTTTTAGTTACTTTGGAAAAAAAAAAATTTTTTTAGTTACTTTGGAAAAAAAAATATTTTTTAGTTACTTTGGAAAAAAAATAATTTTTTTAGTTTCTTTGGAAAAAAAAATATTTTTTAGTTACTTTGGAAAAAAAATATTTTTTTAGTTACTTTGGAAAAAAAAATATTTTTTTAGTTACTTTGGAAAAAAAAATATTTTTTAGTTACTTGGAAAAAAAAATATTTTTTTAGTTACTTTGGAAAAAAAAATATTTTTTAGTTACTTTGGAAAAAAAAATATTTTTTTAGTTACTTTGGGAAAAAAAATATTTTTTTAGTTACTTTGGAAAAAAAAATATTTTTTTAGTTTCTTTGGAAATTTTTTTTTTTTTTTAGTTACTTTGGAAAAAAAATTATTTTTTTAGTTTCTTTGGAAAAAAAAAATATTTTTTTAGTTACTTTGGGAAAAAAAATATTTTTTAGTTACTTTGGAAAAAAAAATATTTTTTTAGTTACTTTGGAAAAAAAAATATTTTTTTAGTTACTTTGGAAAAAAAAATATTTTTTTAGTTACTTTGGAAAAAAAAATAATTTTTTTAGTTACTTTGGAAAAAAAAAAAATTTTTTAGTTACTTTGGAAAAAAAAATTTTTTTTTAGTTTCTTTGGAAAAAAAATTATTTTTTTAGTTACTTTGGAAAAAAAATTATTTTTTTAGTTACTTTGGAAAAAAAATATTTTTTTAGTTACTTTGGAAAAAAAAATATTTTTTAGTTACTTTGGAAAAAAAAATATTTTTTTAGTTACTTTGGGAAAAAAAATATTTTTTTAGTTACTTTGGAAAAAAAAATATTTTTTTAGTTTCTTTGGAAAAAAAAAAATTTTTTTTAGTTACTTTGGAAAAAAAATATTTTTTTAGTTACTTTGGAAAAAAAAATATTTTTTTAGTTTCTTTGGAAAAAAAAATATTTTTTTAGTTACTTTGGAAAAAAAATATTTTTTTAGTTACTTTGGAAAAAAAAATATTTTTTTAGTTACTTTGGAAAAAAAAATATTTTTTTAGTTACTTTGGAAAAAAAAAATATTTTTTTAGTTACTTTGGAAAAAAAAATATTTTTTTAGTTACTTTGGAAAAAAAAATATTTTTTTAGTTACTTTGGAAAAAAAAATATTTTTTTAGTTACTTTGGAAAAAAAAATATTTTTTTAGTTACTTTGGGAAAAAAATATTTTTTTAGTTACTTTGGAAAAAAAAATATTTTTTTAGTTACTTTGGAAAAAAAAATATTTTTTTAGTTACTTTGGAAAAAAAAATATTTTTTTAGTTACTTTGGAAAAAAAAATATTTTTTTAGTTACTTTGGAAAAAAAAATATTTTTTTAGTTACTTTGGAAAAAAAAATATTTTTTTTAGTTACTTTGGAAAAAAAAATATTTTTTTAGTTACTTTGGAAAAAAAAATATTTTTTTAGTTACTTTGGAAAAAAAAATATTTTTTTAGTTACTTTGGAAAAAAAAAAATTTTTTTAGTTACTTTGGAAAAAAAAATATTTTTTTAGTTACTTTGGAAAAAAAAATATTTTTTTAGTTACTTTGGAAAAAAAAATTTTTTTTTAGTTACTTTGGAAAAAAAAATATTTTTTTAGTTACTTTGGAAAAAAAAATATTTTTGTAGTTACTTTGGAAAAAAAAATATTTTTTTAGTTACTTTGGAAAAAAAAATATTTTTTTAGTTACTTTGGAAAAAAAAATATTTTTTAGTTACTTTGGAAAAAAAAATATTTTTTTAGTTTCTTTGGAAAAAAAAATTTTTTTTAGTTACTTTGGAAAAAAAAATATTTTTTTAGTTACTTTGGAAAAAAAATATTTTTTTAGTTACTTTGGAAAAAAAAATATTTTTTTAGTTACTTTGGAAAAAAAAATTTTTTTTAGTTACTTTGGAAAAAAAATATTTTTTTAGTTTCTTTGAAAAAAAAAAAAAATTTTTAGTTACTTTGGAAAAAAAAATTTTTTTTTAGTTTCTTTGGGAAAAAAAATATTTTTTTAGTTTCTTTGGGAAAAAAAATATTTTTTTAGTTACTTTGGAAAAAAAAATATTTTTTTAGTTACTTTGGAAAAAAAAATATTTTTTTAGTTTCTTTGGAAAAAAATATATTTTTTTAGTTTCTTTGGAAAAAAATATATTTTTTTAGTTACTTTGGAAAAAAAAAATTTTTTTAGTTACTTTGGAAAAAAAAATATTTTTTTAGTTACTTTGGAAAAAAAAAAATTTTTTTAGTTACTTTGGAAAAAAAATATTTTTTTAGTTACTTTGGAAAAAAAAATATTTTTTTAGTTACCTTGGAAAAAAAAATATTTTTTTAGTTACTTTGGAAAAAAAAATATTTTTTTAGTTACTTTGGAAAAAAAAATTTTTTTTTAGTTTCTTTGGAAAAAAAAAATTTTTTTTAGTTACTTTGGAAAAAAAAATATTTTTTAGTTACTTTGGAAAAAGAAATATTTTTTTAGTTACTTTGGGAAAAAAAATATTTTTTTAGTTTCTTTGGAAAAAAAAATATTTTTTTAGTTACTTTGGGAAAAAAAATATTTTTTTAGTTACTTTGGAAAAAAAAATATTTTTTTAGTTTCTTTGGAAAAAAAAATATTTTTTAGTTACTTTGGAAAAAAAAATATTTTTTTAGTTACTTTGGAAAAAAAAATATTTTTTTAGTTACTTTGGAAAAAAAAATATTTTTTTAGTTACTTTGGAAAAAAAAATTTTTTTTAGTTACTTTGGAAAAAAAAATATTTTTTTAGTTACTTTGGAAAAAAAAATATTTGTTAGTTACTTTGGAAAAAAAAATATTTTTTTAGTTACTTTGGGGAAAAAAAATTTTTTTTAGTTACTTTGGAAAAAAAAATATTTTTTTAGTTACTTTGGAAAAAAATTTTTTTTTTAGTTACTTTGGAAAAAAAAATATTTTTTTAGTTTCTTTGGAAAAAAAAAAATTTTTTTAGTTACTTTGGAAAAAAAAATATTTTTTTAGTTTCTTTGGAAAAAAAAATATTTTTTTAGTTACTTTGGAAAAAAAAAATTTTTTTTAGTTACTTTGGAAAAAAAAATATTTTTTTAGTTTCTTTGGAAAAAAAAAATTTTTTTAGTTACTTTGGAAAAAAAAATATTTTTTTAGTTACTTTGGAAAAAAAAAAATTTTTTAGTTACTTTGGAAAAAAAAATATTTTTTTAGTTACTTTGGAAAAAAAAAATTTTTTTTAGTTACTTTGGAAAAAAATATTTTTTTTTAGTTATTTTGGAAAAAAAAATATTTTTTTAGTTACTTTGGAAAACAAAATATTTTTTTAGTTACTTTGGAAAAAAAAATATTTTTTTAGTTACTTTGGAAAAAAAATATTTTTTTAGTTACTTTGGAAAAAAAATATTTTTTTAGTTACTTTGGAAAAAAAAATATTTTTTTAGTTACTTTGGAAAAAAAAATATTTTTTTAGTTACTTTGGAAAAAAAAATATTTTTTTAGTTACTTTGGAAAAAAAAATATTTTTTTAGTTTCTTTGGAAAAAAAAATATTTTTTTAGTTACTTTGGAAAAAAAAATATTTTTTTAGTTTCTTTGGAAAAAAAAATATTTTTTTAGTTACTTTGGAAAAAAAATATTTTTTTAGTTACTTTGGAAAAAAAAATATTTTTTTAGTTACTTTGGAAAAAAAAATATTTTTTTAGTTACTTTGGAAAAAAAAATATTTTTTTAGTTACTTTGGAAAAAAAAATATTGTTTTAGTTACTTTGGAAAAAAAAATATTTTTTTAGTTACTTTGGAAAAAAAAATATTTTTTTAGTTACTTTGGAAAAAAAAATATTTTTTTAGTTACTTTGGAAAAAAAAATATTTTTTTAGTTACTTTGGAAAAAAAAATATTTTTTTAGTTACTTTGGAAAAAAAAATATTTTTTTAGTTACTTTGGAAAAAAAAATATTTTTTTAGTTACTTTGGAAAAAAAAAATTTTTTTAGTTTCTTTGGAAAAAAAATTTTTTTTTAGTTACTTTGGAAAAAAAAAATATTTTTTTAGTTTCTTTGGAAAAAAAAATAATTTTTTAGTTACTTTGGAAAAAAAAATATTTTTTTAGTTTCTTTGGAAAAAAAAATATTTTTTTAGTTACTTTGGAAAAAAAATATTTTTTTAGTTACTTTGGAAAAAAAAATATTTTTTTAGTTACTTTGGAAAAAAAAATATTTTTTTAGTTACTTTGGAAAAAAAAATATTTTTTTAGTTACTTTGGAAAAAAAAATATTTTTTTAGTTACTTTGGGAAAAAAAATATTTTTTTAGTTACTTTGGAAAAAAAAATATTTTTTTAGTTACTTTGGAAAAAAAAATATTTTTTTAGTTACTTTGGAAAAAAAAATATTTTTTTAGTTACTTTGGAAAAAAAAATATTTTTTTAGTTACTTTGGAAAAAAAAATATTTTTTTAGTTACTTTGGAAAAAAAAAATTTTTTTTAGTTACTTTGGAAAAAAAAATATTTTTTTAGTTACTTTGGAAAAAAAAATATTTTTTTAGTTACTTTGGAAAAAAAAATATTTTTTTAGTTACTTTGGAAAATAAAATATTTTTTTAGTTACTTTGGAAAAAAAAATATTTTTTTAGTTACTTTGGAAAAAAAATATTTTTTTAGTTACTTTGGAAAAAAAATATTTTTTTAGTTACTTTGGAAAAAAAATATTTTTTTAGTTACTTTGGAAAAAAATATATTTTTTTAGTTACTTTGGAAAAAAATATATTGTTTTAGTTACTTTGGAAAAAAAAATATTTTTTAGTTACTTTGGAAAAAAAAATATTTTTTTAGTTACTTTGGGAAAAAAAATATTTTTTTAGTTACTTTGGAAAAAAAAATATTTTTTTAGTTACTTTGGAAAAAAAAATATTTTTTTAGTTTCTTTGGAAAAAAAAATATTTTTTTAGTTACTTTGGAAAAAAAAATATTTTTTTAGTTACTTTGGAAAAAAAATATTTTTTTAGTTACTTTGGAAAAAAAAATATTTTTTTAGTTACTTTGGAAAAAAAAATATTTTTTTAGTTACTTTGGAAAAAAAAATATTTTTTTAGTTACTTTGGAAAAAAAAATATTTTTTTAGTTACTTTGGAAAAAAAAATATTTTTTTAGTTACTTTGGAAAAAAAATATTTTTTTAGTTACTTTGGAAAAAAAAATATTTTTTTAGTTACTTTGGAAAAAAAAATATTTTTTTAGTTACTTTGGAAAAAAAAATATTTTTTTAGTTACTTTGGAAAAAAAAATTTTTTTTTAGTTACTTTGGAAAAAAAAAAATTTTTTTAGTTACTTTGGAAAAAAAAATATTTTTTTAGTTTCTTTGGAAAAAAAAAATTTTTTTTAGTTACTTTGGAAAAAAAAATATTTTTTTAGTTTCTTTGGAAAAAAAATATTTTTTTAGTTACTTTGGAAAAAAAATATTTTTTTAGTTACTTTGGAAAAAAAAATTTTTTTTTAGTTACTTTGGAAAAAAAAAATTTTTTTTAGTTACTTTGGAAAAAAAAAATTTTTTTAGTTACTTTGGAAAAAAAAAATTTTTTTTAGTTATTTTGGAAAAAAAAATATTTTTTTAGTTACTTTGGAAAACAAAATATTTTTTTAGTTACTTTGGAAAAAAAAATATTTTTTTAGTTACTTTGGAAAAAAAATATTTTTTTAGTTACTTTGGAAAAAAAATATTTTTTTAGTTACTTTGGAAAAAAAAATATTTTTTTAGTTACTTTGGAAAAAAAAATATTTTTTTAGTTACTTTGGAAAAAAAAATATTTTTTTAGTTTCTTTGGAAAAAAAAATATTTTTTTAGTTTCTTTGGAAAAAATGTTTTAGTTACTTTGGAAAAAAAAATATTTTTTTAGTTTCTTTGGGAAAAAAAATATTTTTTTAGTTACTTTGGAAAAAAAAATATTTTTTTAGTTACTTTGGAAAAAAAAATATTTTTTTAGTTACTTTGGAAAAAAAAATATTTTTTTAGTTTCTTTGGAAAAAAAAATATTTTTTTAGTTACTTTGGGAAAAAAAATATTTTTTTAGTTACTTTGGAAAAAAAATATTTTTTTAGTTACTTTGGAAAAAAAAATATTTTTTTAGTTACTTTGGAAAAAAAAATATTTTTTTAGTTACTTTGGAAAAAAAATATTTTTTTAGTTACTTTGGAAAAAAAAATATTTTTTTAGTTACTTTGGAAAAAAAAATATTTTTTTAGTTACTTTGGAAAAAAAAATATTTTTTTAGTTACTTTGGAAAAAAAAATATTTTTTTAGTTACTTTGGAAAAAAAAATATTTTTTAGTTACTTTGGAAAAAAAATAATTTTTTTAGTTTCTTTGGAAAAAAAAATATTTTTTTAGTTACTTTGGAAAAAAATATTTTTTTAGTTACTTTGGAAAAAAAAATATTTTTTTAGTTACTTTGGAAAAAAAAATATTTTTTTAGTTACTTGGAAAAAAAAATATTTTTTTAGTTACTTTGGAAAAAAAAATATTTTTTAGTTACTTTGGAAAAAAAAATATTTTTTTAGTTACTTTGGGAAAAAAAATATTTTTTTAGTTACTTTGGAAAAAAAAATATTTTTTTAGTTTCTTTGGAAAAAATTTTTTTTTTTTAGTTACTTTGGAAAAAAAATTATTTTTTTAGTTTCTTTGGAAAAAAAAATATTTTTTTTAGTTACTTTGGGAAAAAAAATATTTTTTAGTTACTTTGGAAAAAAAAATATTTTTTTAGTTACTTTGGAAAAAAAAATATTTTTTTAGTTACTTTGGAAAAAAAAATATTTTTTTAGTTACTTTGGAAAAAAAATATTTTTTTTAGTTACTTTGGAAAAAAAAAAAATTTTTTAGTTACTTTGGAAAAAATATTTTTTTTTTAGTTTCTTTGGAAAAAAAATTATTTTTTTAGTTACTTTGGAAAAAAAAATATTTTTTTAGTTACTTTGGGAAAAAAAATATTTTTTTAGTTACTTTGGAAAAAAATATATTTTTTAGTTACTTTGGAAAAAAAAAAATTTTTTTAGTTACTTTGGGAAAAAAAATATTTTTTTAGTTACTTTGGAAAAAAAAATATTTTTTTAGTTTCTTTGGAAAAAAAAAATTTTTTTAGTTACTTTGGAAAAAAAAATATTTTTTTAGTTACTTTGGAAAAAAAAATATTTTTTTAGTTACTTTGGAAAAAAAAATATTTTTTTAGTTACTTTGGAAAAAAAAAATATTTTTTTAGTTACTTTGGAAAAAAAAATATTTTTTTAGTTACTTTGGAAAAAAAAATATTTTTTTAGTTACTTTGGAAAAAAAAATATTTTTTTAGTTACTTTGGAAAAAAAAATATTTTTTTAGTTACTTTGGAAAAAAAAATATTTTTTTAGTTACTTTGGAAAAAAAAATATTTTTTTAGTTACTTTGGAAAAAAAAATATTTTTTTAGTTACTTTGGGAAAAAAATATTTTTTTAGTTACTTTGGAAAAAAAAATATTTTTTTAGTTACTTTGGAAAAAAAATATTTTTTTTAGTTACTTTGGAAAAAAAAAAAATTTTTTAGTTACTTTGGAAAAAATATTTTTTTTTTAGTTTCTTTGGAAAAAAAATTATTTTTTTAGTTACTTTGGAAAAAAAAATATTTTTTTAGTTACTTTGGGAAAAAAAATATTTTTTTAGTTACTTTGGAAAAAAATATATTTTTTAGTTACTTTGGAAAAAAAAATATTTTTTTAGTTACTTTGGGAAAAAAAATATTTTTTTAGTTACTTTGGAAAAAAAAATATTTTTTTAGTTTCTTTGGAAAAAAAAAATTTTTTTTAGTTACTTTGGAAAAAAAAAAATTTTTTTAGTTACTTTGGAAAAAAAAATATTTTTTTAGTTTCTTTGGAAAAAAAAATATTTTTTTAGTTACTTTGGAAAAAAAAATATTTTTTTAGTTACTTTGGAAAAAAAAATATTTTTTTAGTTTCTTTGGAAAAAAAAATATTTTTTTAGTTACTTTGGAAAAAAAAATATTTTTTTAGTTACTTTGGAAAAAAAAATATTTTTTTAGTTACTTTGGAAAAAAAAATATTTTTTTAGTTACTTTGGAAAAAAAATATTTTTTTAGTTACTTTGGAAAAAAAAATATTTTTTTAGTTACTTTGGAAAAAAAAATATTTTTTTAGTTACTTTGGAAAAAAAAATATTTTTTTAGTTACTTTGGAAAAAAAAATATTTTTTTAGTTACTTTGGAAAAAAAAATATTTTTTAGTTACTTTGGAAAAAAAATAATTTTTTTAGTTTCTTTGGAAAAAAAAATATTTTTTTAGTTACTTTGGAAAAAAAATATTTTTTTAGTTACTTTGGAAAAAAAAATATTTTTTTAGTTACTTTGGAAAAAAAAATATTTTTTTAGTTTCTTTGGAAAAAAAAATATTTTTTTTAGTTACTTTGGGAAAAAAAATATTTTTTAGTTACTTTGGAAAAAAAAATATTTTTTTAGTTACTTTGGAAAAAAAAATATTTTTTTAGTTACTTTGGAAAAAAAAATATTTTTTTAGTTACTTTGGAAAAAAAATATTTTTTTTAGTTACTTTGGAAAAAAAAAAAAATTTTTTGTTACTTTGGAAAAAATATTTTTTTTTAGTTTCTTTGGAAAAAAAATTATTTTTTTAGTTACTTTGGAAAAAAAAATATTTTTTTAGTTACTTTGGGAAAAAAAATATTTTTTTAGTTACTTTGGAAAAAAATATATTTTTTAGTTACTTTGGAAAAAATTTTTTTTTTTTAGTTACTTTGGAAAAAAATTTATTTTTTTAGTTTCTTTGGAAAAAAAAATATTTTTTTTAGTTACTTTGGGAAAAAAAATATTTTTTAGTTACTTTGGAAAAAAAAATATTTTTTTAGTTACTTTGGAAAAAAAAATATTTTTTTAGTTACTTTGGAAAAAAAAATATTTTTTTAGTTACTTTGGAAAAAAAATATTTTTTTAGTTACTTTGGAAAAAAAAAAATTTTTTAGTTACTTTGGAAAAAATATTTTTTTTTTAGTTTCTTTGGAAAAAAAATTATTTTTTTAGTTACTTTGGAAAAAAAAATATTTTTTTAGTTACTTTGGGAAAAAAAATATTTTTTTAGTTACTTTGGAAAAAAAAATATTTTTTAGTTACTTTGGAAAAAAAAATATTTTTTTAGTTACTTTGGGAAAAAAAATATTTTTTTAGTTACTTTGGAAAAAAAAATATTTTTTTAGTTACTTTGGAAAAAAAATATTTTTTTTAGTTACTTTGGAAAAAAAAAAAATTTTTTAGTTACTTTGGAAAAAAATATTTTTTTTTTAGTTTCTTTGGAAAAAAAATTATTTTTTTAGTTACTTTGGAAAAAAAAATATTTTTTTAGTTACTTTGGGAAAAAAAATATTTTTTTAGTTACTTTGGAAAAAAATATATTTTTTAGTTACTTTGGAAAAAAAAATATTTTTTTAGTTACTTTGGGAAAAAAAATATTTTTTTAGTTACTTTGGAAAAAAAAATATTTTTTTAGTTTCTTTGGAAAAAAAAAATTTTTTTTAGTTACTTTGGAAAAAAAAATATTTTTTTAGTTACTTTGGAAAAAAAAATATTTTTTTAGTTTCTTTGGAAAAAAAAATATTTTTTTAGTTACTTTGGAAAAAAAAATATTTTTTTAGTTACTTTGGAAAAAAAAATATTTTTTTAGTTACTTTGGAAAAAAAAATATTTTTTTAGTTACTTTGGAAAAAAAAATATTTTTTTAGTTACTTTGGAAAAAAAAATATTTTTTTAGTTACTTTGGAAAAAAAAATATTTTTTTAGTTACTTTGGAAAAAAAAATATTTTTTTAGTTACTTTGGAAAAAAAAATATTTTTTTAGTTACTTTGGGAAAAAAATATTTTTTTAGTTACTTTGGAAAAAAAAATATTTTTTTAGTTACTTTGGAAAAAAAAATATTTTTTTAGTTACTTTGGAAAAAAAAATATTTTTTTAGTTACTTTGGAAAAAAAAATATTTTTTTAGTTACTTTGGAAAAAAAAATATTTTTTTAGTTACTTTGGAAAAAAAAATATTTTTTTTAGTTACTTTGGAAAAAAAAATATTTTTTTAGTTACTTTGGAAAAAAAAATATTTTTTTAGTTACTTTGGAAAAAAAAATATTTTTTTAGTTACTTTGGAAAAAAAAATATTTTTTTAGTTACTTTGGAAAAAAAAATATTTTTTTAGTTACTTTGGGAAAAAAAATATTTTTTTAGTTACTTTGGAAAAAAAAATATTTTTTTAGTTTCTTTGGAAATTTTTTTTTTTTTTAGTTACTTTGGAAAAAAAATTATTTTTTTAGTTTCTTTGGAAAAAAAAATATTTTTTTAGTTTCTTTGGAAAAAAATATATTTTTTTAGTTTCTTTGGAAAAAAATATATTTTTTTAGTTACTTTGGAAAAAAAAATTTTTTTTAGTTACTTTGGAAAAAAAAATATTTTTTTAGTTACTTTGGAAAAAAAAAAATTTTTTTAGTTACTTTGGAAAAAAAATATTTTTTTAGTTACTTTGGAAAAAAAAATATTTTTTTAGTTACCTTGGAAAAAAAAATATTTTTTTAGTTACTTTGGAAAAAAAAATATTTTTTTAGTTACTTTGGAAAAAAAAAATTTTTTTTAGTTTCTTTGGAAAAAAAAATTTTTTTTTAGTTACTTTGGAAAAAAAAATATTTTTTTAGTTACTTTGGAAAA
Source organism: Melanostigma gelatinosum (assembly GCF_949748355.1). NCBI lineage: Eukaryota > Metazoa > Chordata > Actinopteri > Perciformes > Zoarcidae > Melanostigma > Melanostigma gelatinosum. The sequence goes on along the minus strand of NW_027635123.1, from coordinate 20,847 downwards.
AGAAATATTTTTTTAGTTACTTTGGGAAAAAAAATATTTTTTTAGTTTCTTTGGAAAAAAAAATATTTTTTTAGTTACTTTGGGAAAAAAAATATTTTTTTAGTTACTTTGGAAAAAAAAATATTTTTTTAGTTTCTTTGGAAAAAAAAATATTTTTTTAGTTACTTTGGAAAAAAAAATATTTTTTTAGTTACTTTGGAAAAAAAAATATTTTTTTAGTTACTTTGGAAAAAAAAATATTTTTTTAGTTACTTTGGAAAAAAAAATTTTTTTTAGTTACTTTGGAAAAAAAAATATTTTTTTAGTTACTTTGGAAAAAAAAATATTTGTTAGTTACTTTGGAAAAAAAAATATTTTTTTAGTTACTTTGGGGAAAAAAAATTTTTTTTAGTTACTTTGGAAAAAAAAATATTTTTTTAGTTACTTTGGAAAAAAAATTTTTTTTTTAGTTACTTTGGAAAAAAAAATATTTTTTTAGTTTCTTTGGAAAAAAAAAAATTTTTTTAGTTACTTTGGAAAAAAAAATATTTTTTTAGTTTCTTTGGAAAAAAAAATATTTTTTTAGTTACTTTGGAAAAAAAAATTTTTTTTTAGTTACTTTGGAAAAAAAAATATTTTTTTAGTTTCTTTGGAAAAAAAAAATTTTTTTAGTTACTTTGGAAAAAAAAATATTTTTTTAGTTACTTTGGAAAAAAAAAAATTTTTTAGTTACTTTGGAAAAAAAAATATTTTTTTAGTTACTTTGGAAAAAAAAAATTTTTTTTAGTTACTTTGGAAAAAAATATTTTTTTTTAGTTATTTTGGAAAAAAAAATATTTTTTTAGTTACTTTGGAAAACAAAATATTTTTTTAGTTACTTTGGAAAAAAAAATATTTTTTTAGTTACTTTGGAAAAAAAATATTTTTTTAGTTACTTTGGAAAAAAAATATTTTTTTAGTTACTTTGGAAAAAAAAATATTTTTTTAGTTACTTTGGAAAAAAAAATATTTTTTTAGTTACTTTGGAAAAAAAAATATTTTTTTAGTTACTTTGGAAAAAAAAATATTTTTTTAGTTTCTTTGGAAAAAAAAATATTTTTTTAGTTACTTTGGAAAAAAAAATATTTTTTTAGTTTCTTTGGAAAAAAAAATATTTTTTTAGTTACTTTGGAAAAAAAATATTTTTTTAGTTACTTTGGAAAAAAAAATATTTTTTTAGTTACTTTGGAAAAAAAAATATTTTTTTAGTTACTTTGGAAAAAAAAATATTTTTTTAGTTACTTTGGAAAAAAAAATATTGTTTTAGTTACTTTGGAAAAAAAAATATTTTTTTAGTTACTTTGGAAAAAAAAATATTTTTTTAGTTACTTTGGAAAAAAAAATATTTTTTTAGTTACTTTGGAAAAAAAAATATTTTTTTAGTTACTTTGGAAAAAAAAATATTTTTTTAGTTACTTTGGAAAAAAAAATATTTTTTTAGTTACTTTGGAAAAAAAAATATTTTTTTAGTTACTTTGGAAAAAAAAAAAAATTTTTAGTTTCTTTGGAAAAAAAAAATTTTTTTTAGTTACTTTGGAAAAAAAAATATTTTTTTAGTTTCTTTGGAAAAAAAAATAATTTTTTAGTTACTTTGGAAAAAAAAATATTTTTTTAGTTTCTTTGGAAAAAAAAATATTTTTTTAGTTACTTTGGAAAAAAAATATTTTTTTAGTTACTTTGGAAAAAAAAATATTTTTTTAGTTACTTTGGAAAAAAAAATATTTTTTTAGTTACTTTGGAAAAAAAAATATTTTTTTAGTTACTTTGGAAAAAAAAATATTTTTTTAGTTACTTTGGGAAAAAAAATATTTTTTTAGTTACTTTGGAAAAAAAAATATTTTTTTAGTTACTTTGGAAAAAAAAATATTTTTTTAGTTACTTTGGAAAAAAAAATATTTTTTTAGTTACTTTGGAAAAAAAAATATTTTTTTAGTTACTTTGGAAAAAAAAATATTTTTTTAGTTACTTTGGAAAAAAAAAATTTTTTTTAGTTACTTTGGAAAAAAAAATATTTTTTTAGTTACTTTGGAAAAAAAAATATTTTTTTAGTTACTTTGGAAAAAAAAATATTTTTTTAGTTACTTTGGAAAATAAAATATTTTTTTAGTTACTTTGGAAAAAAAAATATTTTTTTAGTTACTTTGGAAAAAAAATATTTTTTTAGTTACTTTGGAAAAAAAATATTTTTTTAGTTACTTTGGAAAAAAAATATTTTTTTAGTTACTTTGGAAAAAAATATATTTTTTTAGTTACTTTGGAAAAAAATATATTGTTTTAGTTACTTTGGAAAAAAAAATATTTTTTAGTTACTTTGGAAAAAAAAATATTTTTTTAGTTACTTTGGGAAAAAAAATATTTTTTTAGTTACTTTGGAAAAAAAAATATTTTTTTAGTTTCTTTGGAAAAAAAAATATTTTTTTAGTTACTTTGGAAAAAAAATATTTTTTTAGTTACTTTGGAAAAAAAAATATTTTTTTAGTTACTTTGGAAAAAAAATATTTTTTTAGTTACTTTGGAAAAAAAAATATTTTTTTAGTTACTTTGGAAAAAAAATATTGTTTTAGTTACTTTGGAAAAAAAAATATTTTTTTAGTTACTTTGGAAAAAAAAATATTTTTTTAGTTACTTTGGAAAAAAAAATATTTTTTTAGTTACTTTGGAAAAAAAAATATTTTTTTAGTTACTTTGGAAAAAAAAATATTTTTTTAGTTACTTTGGAAAAAAAAATATTTTTTTAGTTACTTTGGAAAAAAAAATATTTTTTTAGTTACTTTGGAAAAAAAAAAAAAATTTTAGTTTCTTTGGAAAAAAAAAATTTTTTTTAGTTACTTTGGAAAAAAAAATATTTTTTTAGTTTCTTTGGAAAAAAAAAATAATTTTTTAGTTACTTTGGAAAAAAAAATATTTTTTTAGTTTCTTTGGAAAAAAAAATATTTTTTTAGTTACTTTGGAAAAAAAATATTTTTTTAGTTACTTTGGAAAAAAAAATATTTTTTTAGTTACTTTGGAAAAAAAAATATTTTTTTAGTTACTTTGGAAAAAAAAATATTTTTTTAGTTACTTTGGAAAAAAAAATATTTTTTTAGTTACTTTGGGAAAAAAAATATTTTTTTAGTTACTTTGGAAAAAAAAATATTTTTTTAGTTACTTTGGAAAAAAAAATATTTTTTTAGTTACTTTGGAAAAAAAAATATTTTTTTAGTTACTTTGGAAAAAAAAATATTTTTTTAGTTACTTTGGAAAAAAAAATATTTTTTTAGTTACTTTGGAAAAAAATTTTTTTTTTTAGTTACTTTGGAAAAAAAAATATTTTTTTAGTTACTTTGGAAAAAAAAATATTTTTTTAGTTACTTTGGAAAAAAAATATTTTTTTAGTTACTTTGGAAAAAAAATATTTTTTTAGTTACTTTGGAAAAAAAATATTTTTTTAGTTACTTTGGAAAAAAAATATTTTTTTAGTTACTTTGGAAAAAAATATATTGTTTTAGTTACTTTGGAAAAAAAAATATTTTTTAGTTACTTTGGAAAAAAAAATATTTTTTTAGTTACTTTGGGAAAAAAAATATTTTTTTAGTTACTTTGGAAAAAAAAATATTTTTTTAGTTACTTTGGAAAAAAAAATATTTTTTTAGTTTCTTTGGAAAAAAAAATAATTTTTTAGTTACTTTGGAAAAAAAAATATTTTTTTAGTTACTTTGGAAAAAAATATATTTTTTTAGTTACTTTGGAAAAAAAATATTTTTTTAGTTACTTTGGAAAAAAAATATTTTTTTAGTTACTTTGGAAAAAAAATATTTTTTTAGTTACTTTGGAAAAAAATATATTTTTTTAGTTACTTTGGAAAAAAATATATTGTTTTAGTTACTTTGGAAAAAAAATATTTTTTAGTTACTTTGGAAAAAAAAATATTTTTTTAGTTACTTTGGGAAAAAAAATATTTTTTTAGTTACTTTGGAAAAAAAAATATTTTTTTAGTTACTTTGGAAAAAAAATATTTTTTTAGTTACTTTGGAAAAAAAATATTTTTTTAGTTACTTTGGAAAAAAAAAAATTTTTTTAGTTACTTTGGAAAAAAAAATATTTTTTTAGTTACTTTGGAAAAAAAAATTTTTTTAGTTACTTTGGAAAAAAAAAATTTTTTTTAGTTATTTTGGAAAAAAAAATATTTTTTTAGTTACTTTGGAAAACAAAATATTTTTTTAGTTACTTTGGAAAAAAAAATATTTTTTTAGTTACTTTGGAAAAAAAATATTTTTTTAGTTACTTTGGAAAAAAAATATTTTTTTAGTTACTTTGGAAAAAAAAATATTTTTTTAGTTACTTTGGAAAAAAAAATATTTTTTTAGTTACTTTGGAAAAAAAAATATTTTTTTAGTTTCTTTGGAAAAAAAAATATTTTTTTAGTTTCTTTGGAAAAAAATAAATGTTTTAGTTACTTTGGAAAAAAAAATATTTTTTTAGTTTCTTTGGGAAAAAAAATATTTTTTTAGTTACTTTGGAAAAAAAAATATTTTTTTAGTTACTTTGGAAAAAAAATATTTTTTTAGTTACTTTGGAAAAAAAATATTTTTTTAGTTACTTTGGAAAAAAAAAAATTTTTTTAGTTACTTTGGAAAAAAAAAAATTTTTTTAGTTACTTTGGAAAAAAAAATTTTTTTAGTTACTTTGGAAAAAAAATTTTTTTTTTAGTTATTTTGGAAAAAAAAATATTTTTTTAGTTACTTTGGAAAACAAAATATTTTTTTAGTTACTTTGGAAAAAAAAATATTTTTTTAGTTACTTTGGAAAAAAAATATTTTTTTAGTTACTTTGGAAAAAAAATATTTTTTTAGTTACTTTGGAAAAAAAAATATTTTTTTAGTTACTTTGGAAAAAAAAATATTTTTTTAGTTACTTTGGAAAAAAAAATATTTTTTTAGTTTCTTTGGAAAAAAAAATATTTTTTTAGTTTCTTTGGAAAAAAAAAATGTTTTAGTTACTTTGGAAAAAAAAATATTTTTTTAGTTTCTTTGGGAAAAAAAATATTTTTTTAGTTACTTTGGAAAAAAAAATATTTTTTTAGTTACTTTGGAAAAAAAAATATTTTTTTAGTTACTTTGGAAAAAAAAATATTTTTTTAGTTTCTTTGGAAAAAAAAATATTTTTTTAGTTACTTTGGGAAAAAAAATATTTTTTTAGTTACTTTGGAAAAAAAAATATTTTTTTAGTTACTTTGGAAAAAAAAATATTTTTTTAGTTACTTTGGAAAAAAAAATATTTTTTTAGTTACTTTGGAAAAAAAATATTTTTTTAGTTACTTTGGAAAAAAAAATATTTTTTTAGTTACTTTGGAAAAAAAAATATTTTTTTAGTTACTTTGGAAAAAAAAATATTTTTTTAGTTACTTTGGAAAAAAAAAAATTTTTTTAGTTACTTTGGAAAAAAAAATATTTTTTAGTTACTTTGGAAAAAAAATAATTTTTTTAGTTTCTTTGGAAAAAAAAATATTTTTTTAGTTACTTTGGAAAAAAAATATTTTTTTAGTTACTTTGGAAAAAAAAATATTTTTTTAGTTACTTTGGAAAAAAAAATATTTTTTTAGTTACTTGGAAAAAAAAATATTTTTTTAGTTACTTTGGAAAAAAAAATATTTTTTAGTTACTTTGGAAAAAAAAATATTTTTTTAGTTACTTTGGGAAAAAAAATATTTTTTTAGTTACTTTGGAAAAAAAAATATTTTTTTAGTTTCTTTGGAAATTTTTTTTTTTTTTAGTTACTTTGGAAAAAAAATTATTTTTTTAGTTTCTTTGGAAAAAAAAATATTTTTTTAGTTACTTTGGGAAAAAAAATATTTTTTAGTTACTTTGGAAAAAAAAATATTTTTTTAGTTACTTTGGAAAAAAAAATATTTTTTTAGTTACTTTGGAAAAAAAAATATTTTTTTAGTTACTTTGGAAAAAAAATAATTTTTTTAGTTACTTTGGAAAAAAAAAAAATTTTTTAGTTACTTTGGAAAAAAAATTTTTTTTTTAGTTTCTTTGGAAAAAAAATTATTTTTTTAGTTACTTTGGAAAAAAAATTATTTTTTTAGTTACTTTGGGAAAAAAAATATTTTTTTAGTTACTTTGGAAAAAAAAATATTTTTTAGTTACTTTGGAAAAAAAAATATTTTTTTAGTTTCTTTGGAAAAAAAAAATTTTTTTTAGTTACTTTGGAAAAAAAATATTTTTTTAGTTACTTTGGAAAAAAAAATATTTTTTTAGTTTCTTTGGAAAAAAAAATATTTTTTTAGTTACTTTGGAAAAAAAAATATTTTTTTAGTTACTTTGGAAAAAAAAATATTTTTTTAGTTACTTTGGAAAAAAAAATATTTTTTTAGTTACTTTGGAAAAAAAAATATTTTTTTAGTTACTTTGGAAAAAAAAATATTTTTTTAGTTACTTTGGAAAAAAAAATATTTTTTTAGTTACTTTGGAAAAAAAAATATTTTTTTAGTTACTTTGGAAAAAAAAATATTTTTTTAGTTACTTTGGGAAAAAAATATTTTTTTAGTTACTTTGGAAAAAAAAATATTTTTTTAGTTACTTTGGAAAAAAAAATATTTTTTTAGTTACTTTGGAAAAAAAAATATTTTTTTAGTTACTTTGGAAAAAAAAATATTTTTTTAGTTACTTTGGAAAAAAAAATATTTTTTTAGTTACTTTGGAAAAAAAAATATTTTTTTTAGTTACTTTGGAAAAAAAAATATTTTTTTAGTTACTTTGGAAAAAAAAATATTTTTTTAGTTACTTTGGAAAAAAAAATATTTTTTTAGTTACTTTGGAAAAAAAAAAATTTTTTTAGTTACTTTGGAAAAAAAAATATTTTTTTAGTTACTTTGGAAAAAAAAATATTTTTTTAGTTACTTTGGAAAAAAAAATTTTTTTTTAGTTACTTTGGAAAAAAAAATATTTTTTTAGTTACTTTGGAAAAAAAAATATTTTTGTAGTTACTTTGGAAAAAAAAATATTTTTTTAGTTACTTTGGAAAAAAAAATATTTTTTTAGTTACTTTGGAAAAAAAAATATTTTTTAGTTACTTTGGAAAAAAAAATATTTTTTTAGTTTCTTTGGAAAAAAAAATTTTTTTTAGTTACTTTGGAAAAAAAAATATTTTTTTAGTTACTTTGGAAAAAAAATATTTTTTTAGTTACTTTGGAAAAAAAAATATTTTTTTAGTTACTTTGGAAAAAAAAAATTTTTTTAGTTACTTTGGAAAAAAAATATTTTTTTAGTTTCTTTGAAAAAAAAAAAAAATTTTTAGTTACTTTGGAAAAAAAAATTTTTTTTAGTTTCTTTGGGAAAAAAAATATTTTTTTAGTTTCTTTGGGAAAAAAAATATTTTTTTAGTTACTTTGGAAAAAAAAATATTTTTTTAGTTACTTTGGAAAAAAAAATATTTTTTTAGTTTCTTTGGAAAAAAATATATTTTTTTAGTTTCTTTGGAAAAAAATATATTTTTTTAGTTACTTTGGAAAAAAAAAATTTTTTTAGTTACTTTGGAAAAAAAAATATTTTTTTAGTTACTTTGGAAAAAAAAAAATTTTTTTAGTTACTTTGGAAAAAAAATATTTTTTTAGTTACTTTGGAAAAAAAAATATTTTTTTAGTTACCTTGGAAAAAAAAATATTTTTTTAGTTACTTTGGAAAAAAAAATATTTTTTTAGTTACTTTGGAAAAAAAAAATTTTTTTTAGTTTCTTTGGAAAAAAAAAATTTTTTTTAGTTACTTTGGAAAAAAAAATATTTTTTTAGTTACTTTGGAAAAAGAAATATTTTTTTAGTTACTTTGGGAAAAAAAATATTTTTTTAGTTTCTTTGGAAAAAAAAATATTTTTTTAGTTACTTTGGGAAAAAAAATATTTTTTTAGTTACTTTGGAAAAAAAAATATTTTTTTAGTTTCTTTGGAAAAAAAAATATTTTTTTAGTTACTTTGGAAAAAAAAATATTTTTTTAGTTACTTTGGAAAAAAAAATATTTTTTTAGTTACTTTGGAAAAAAAAATATTTTTTTAGTTACTTTGGAAAAAAAAATTTTTTTTAGTTACTTTGGAAAAAAAAATATTTTTTTAGTTACTTTGGAAAAAAAAATATTTGTTAGTTACTTTGGAAAAAAAAATATTTTTTTAGTTACTTTGGGGAAAAAAAATTTTTTTTAGTTACTTTGGAAAAAAAAATATTTTTTTAGTTACTTTGGAAAAAAAATTTTTTTTTTAGTTACTTTGGAAAAAAAAATATTTTTTTAGTTTCTTTGGAAAAAAAAAAATTTTTTTAGTTACTTTGGAAAAAAAAATATTTTTTTAGTTTCTTTGGAAAAAAAAATATTTTTTTAGTTACTTTGGAAAAAAAAAATTTTTTTTAGTTACTTTGGAAAAAAAAATATTTTTTTAGTTTCTTTGGAAAAAAAAAATTTTTTTAGTTACTTTGGAAAAAAAAATATTTTTTTAGTTACTTTGGAAAAAAAAAATTTTTTTAGTTACTTTGGAAAAAAAAATATTTTTTTAGTTACTTTGGAAAAAAAAAATTTTTTTTAGTTACTTTGGAAAAAAATATTTTTTTTTAGTTATTTTGGAAAAAAAAATATTTTTTTAGTTACTTTGGAAAACAAAATATTTTTTTAGTTACTTTGGAAAAAAAAATATTTTTTTAGTTACTTTGGAAAAAAAATATTTTTTTAGTTACTTTGGAAAAAAAATATTTTTTTAGTTACTTTGGAAAAAAAAATATTTTTTTAGTTACTTTGGAAAAAAAAATATTTTTTTAGTTACTTTGGAAAAAAAAATATTTTTTTAGTTACTTTGGAAAAAAAAATATTTTTTTAGTTTCTTTGGAAAAAAAAATATTTTTTTAGTTACTTTGGAAAAAAAAATATTTTTTTAGTTTCTTTGGAAAAAAAAATATTTTTTTAGTTACTTTGGAAAAAAAATATTTTTTTAGTTACTTTGGAAAAAAAAATATTTTTTTAGTTACTTTGGAAAAAAAAATATTTTTTTAGTTACTTTGGAAAAAAAAATATTTTTTTAGTTACTTTGGAAAAAAAAATATTGTTTTAGTTACTTTGGAAAAAAAAATATTTTTTTAGTTACTTTGGAAAAAAAAATATTTTTTTAGTTACTTTGGAAAAAAAAATATTTTTTTAGTTACTTTGGAAAAAAAAATATTTTTTTAGTTACTTTGGAAAAAAAAATATTTTTTTAGTTACTTTGGAAAAAAAAATATTTTTTTAGTTACTTTGGAAAAAAAAATATTTTTTTAGTTACTTTGGAAAAAAAAAAAAATTTTTAGTTTCTTTGGAAAAAAAAATTTTTTTTTAGTTACTTTGGAAAAAAAAATATTTTTTTAGTTTCTTTGGAAAAAAAAATAATTTTTTAGTTACTTTGGAAAAAAAAATATTTTTTTAGTTTCTTTGGAAAAAAAAATATTTTTTTAGTTACTTTGGAAAAAAAAAATTTTTTTAGTTACTTTGGAAAAAAAAATATTTTTTTAGTTACTTTGGAAAAAAAAATATTTTTTTAGTTACTTTGGAAAAAAAAATATTTTTTTAGTTACTTTGGAAAAAAAAATATTTTTTTAGTTACTTTGGGAAAAAAAATATTTTTTTAGTTACTTTGGAAAAAAAAATATTTTTTTAGTTACTTTGGAAAAAAAAATATTTTTTTAGTTACTTTGGAAAAAAAAATATTTTTTTAGTTACTTTGGAAAAAAAAATATTTTTTTAGTTACTTTGGAAAAAAAAATATTTTTTTAGTTACTTTGGAAAAAAAAATTTTTTTTTAGTTACTTTGGAAAAAAAAATATTTTTTTAGTTACTTTGGAAAAAAAAATATTTTTTTAGTTACTTTGGAAAAAAAAATATTTTTTTAGTTACTTTGGAAAATAAAATATTTTTTTAGTTACTTTGGAAAAAAAAATATTTTTTTAGTTACTTTGGAAAAAAAATATTTTTTTAGTTACTTTGGAAAAAAAATATTTTTTTAGTTACTTTGGAAAAAAAATATTTTTTTAGTTACTTTGGAAAAAAATATATTTTTTTAGTTACTTTGGAAAAAAATATATTGTTTTAGTTACTTTGGAAAAAAAAATATTTTTTAGTTACTTTGGAAAAAAAAATATTTTTTTAGTTACTTTGGGAAAAAAAATATTTTTTTAGTTACTTTGGAAAAAAAAATATTTTTTTAGTTACTTTGGAAAAAAAAATATTTTTTTAGTTTCTTTGGAAAAAAAAATATTTTTTTAGTTACTTTGGAAAAAAAAATATTTTTTTAGTTACTTTGGAAAAAAAATATTTTTTTAGTTACTTTGGAAAAAAAAATATTTTTTTAGTTACTTTGGAAAAAAAAATATTTTTTTAGTTACTTTGGAAAAAAAAATATTTTTTTAGTTACTTTGGAAAAAAAAATATTTTTTTAGTTACTTTGGAAAAAAAAATATTTTTTTAGTTACTTTGGAAAAAAAATATTTTTTTAGTTACTTTGGAAAAAAAAATATTTTTTTAGTTACTTTGGAAAAAAAAATATTTTTTTAGTTACTTTGGAAAAAAAAATATTTTTTTAGTTACTTTGGAAAAAAAAATATTTTTTTAGTTACTTTGGAAAAAAAAAAATTTTTTTAGTTACTTTGGAAAAAAAAATATTTTTTTAGTTTCTTTGGAAAAAAAAAATTTTTTTTAGTTACTTTGGAAAAAAAAATATTTTTTTAGTTTCTTTGGAAAAAAAATATTTTTTTAGTTACTTTGGAAAAAAAATATTTTTTTAGTTACTTTGGAAAAAAAAATTTTTTTTTAGTTACTTTGGAAAAAAAAAATTTTTTTTAGTTACTTTGGAAAAAAAAAATTTTTTTAGTTACTTTGGAAAAAAAAAATTTTTTTTAGTTATTTTGGAAAAAAAAATATTTTTTTAGTTACTTTGGAAAACAAAATATTTTTTTAGTTACTTTGGAAAAAAAAATATTTTTTTAGTTACTTTGGAAAAAAAATATTTTTTTAGTTACTTTGGAAAAAAAATATTTTTTTAGTTACTTTGGAAAAAAAAATATTTTTTTAGTTACTTTGGAAAAAAAAATATTTTTTTAGTTACTTTGGAAAAAAAAATATTTTTTTAGTTTCTTTGGAAAAAAAAATATTTTTTTAGTTTCTTTGGAAAAAAAAAATGTTTTAGTTACTTTGGAAAAAAAAATATTTTTTTAGTTTCTTTGGGAAAAAAAATATTTTTTTAGTTACTTTGGAAAAAAAAATATTTTTTTAGTTACTTTGGAAAAAAAAATATTTTTTTAGTTACTTTGGAAAAAAAAATATTTTTTTAGTTTCTTTGGAAAAAAAAATATTTTTTTAGTTACTTTGGGAAAAAAAATATTTTTTTAGTTACTTTGGAAAAAAAATATTTTTTTAGTTACTTTGGAAAAAAAAATATTTTTTTAGTTACTTTGGAAAAAAAAATATTTTTTTAGTTACTTTGGAAAAAAAATATTTTTTTAGTTACTTTGGAAAAAAAAATATTTTTTTAGTTACTTTGGAAAAAAAAATATTTTTTTAGTTACTTTGGAAAAAAAAATATTTTTTTAGTTACTTTGGAAAAAAAAATATTTTTTTAGTTACTTTGGAAAAAAAAATATTTTTTAGTTACTTTGGAAAAAAAATAATTTTTTTAGTTTCTTTGGAAAAAAAAATATTTTTTTAGTTACTTTGGAAAAAAATATTTTTTTAGTTACTTTGGAAAAAAAAATATTTTTTTAGTTACTTTGGAAAAAAAAATATTTTTTTAGTTACTTGGAAAAAAAAATATTTTTTTAGTTACTTTGGAAAAAAAAATATTTTTTAGTTACTTTGGAAAAAAAAATATTTTTTTAGTTACTTTGGGAAAAAAAATATTTTTTTAGTTACTTTGGAAAAAAAAATATTTTTTTAGTTTCTTTGGAAAAAATTTTTTTTTTTTAGTTACTTTGGAAAAAAAATTATTTTTTTAGTTTCTTTGGAAAAAAAAATATTTTTTTTAGTTACTTTGGGAAAAAAAATATTTTTTAGTTACTTTGGAAAAAAAAATATTTTTTTAGTTACTTTGGAAAAAAAAATATTTTTTTAGTTACTTTGGAAAAAAAAATATTTTTTTAGTTACTTTGGAAAAAAAATATTTTTTTTAGTTACTTTGGAAAAAAAAAAAATTTTTTAGTTACTTTGGAAAAAATATTTTTTTTTTAGTTTCTTTGGAAAAAAAATTATTTTTTTAGTTACTTTGGAAAAAAAAATATTTTTTTAGTTACTTTGGGAAAAAAAATATTTTTTTAGTTACTTTGGAAAAAAATATATTTTTTAGTTACTTTGGAAAAAAAAAAATTTTTTTAGTTACTTTGGGAAAAAAAATATTTTTTTAGTTACTTTGGAAAAAAAAATATTTTTTTAGTTTCTTTGGAAAAAAAAAATTTTTTTAGTTACTTTGGAAAAAAAAATATTTTTTTAGTTACTTTGGAAAAAAAAATATTTTTTTAGTTACTTTGGAAAAAAAAATATTTTTTTAGTTACTTTGGAAAAAAAAAATATTTTTTTAGTTACTTTGGAAAAAAAAATATTTTTTTAGTTACTTTGGAAAAAAAAATATTTTTTTAGTTACTTTGGAAAAAAAAATATTTTTTTAGTTACTTTGGAAAAAAAAATATTTTTTTAGTTACTTTGGAAAAAAAAATATTTTTTTAGTTACTTTGGAAAAAAAAATATTTTTTTAGTTACTTTGGAAAAAAAAATATTTTTTTAGTTACTTTGGGAAAAAAATATTTTTTTAGTTACTTTGGAAAAAAAAATATTTTTTTAGTTACTTTGGAAAAAAAATATTTTTTTTAGTTACTTTGGAAAAAAAAAAAATTTTTTAGTTACTTTGGAAAAAATATTTTTTTTTTAGTTTCTTTGGAAAAAAAATTATTTTTTTAGTTACTTTGGAAAAAAAAATATTTTTTTAGTTACTTTGGGAAAAAAAATATTTTTTTAGTTACTTTGGAAAAAAATATATTTTTTAGTTACTTTGGAAAAAAAAATATTTTTTTAGTTACTTTGGGAAAAAAAATATTTTTTTAGTTACTTTGGAAAAAAAAATATTTTTTTAGTTTCTTTGGAAAAAAAAAATTTTTTTTAGTTACTTTGGAAAAAAAAAAATTTTTTTAGTTACTTTGGAAAAAAAAATATTTTTTTAGTTTCTTTGGAAAAAAAAATATTTTTTTAGTTACTTTGGAAAAAAAAATATTTTTTTAGTTACTTTGGAAAAAAAAATATTTTTTTAGTTTCTTTGGAAAAAAAAATATTTTTTTAGTTACTTTGGAAAAAAAAATATTTTTTTAGTTACTTTGGAAAAAAAAATATTTTTTTAGTTACTTTGGAAAAAAAAATATTTTTTTAGTTACTTTGGAAAAAAAATATTTTTTTAGTTACTTTGGAAAAAAAAATATTTTTTTAGTTACTTTGGAAAAAAAAATATTTTTTTAGTTACTTTGGAAAAAAAAATATTTTTTTAGTTACTTTGGAAAAAAAAATATTTTTTTAGTTACTTTGGAAAAAAAAATATTTTTTAGTTACTTTGGAAAAAAAATAATTTTTTTAGTTTCTTTGGAAAAAAAAATATTTTTTTAGTTACTTTGGAAAAAAAATATTTTTTTAGTTACTTTGGAAAAAAAAATATTTTTTTAGTTACTTTGGAAAAAAAAATATTTTTTTAGTTTCTTTGGAAAAAAAAATATTTTTTTTAGTTACTTTGGGAAAAAAAATATTTTTTAGTTACTTTGGAAAAAAAAATATTTTTTTAGTTACTTTGGAAAAAAAAATATTTTTTTAGTTACTTTGGAAAAAAAAATATTTTTTTAGTTACTTTGGAAAAAAAATATTTTTTTTAGTTACTTTGGAAAAAAAAAAAAAATTTTTGTTACTTTGGAAAAAATATTTTTTTTTTAGTTTCTTTGGAAAAAAAAATATTTTTTTAGTTACTTTGGAAAAAAAAATATTTTTTTAGTTACTTTGGGAAAAAAAATATTTTTTTAGTTACTTTGGAAAAAAATATATTTTTTAGTTACTTTGGAAAAAATTTTTTTTTTTTAGTTACTTTGGAAAAAAATTTATTTTTTTAGTTTCTTTGGAAAAAAAAATATTTTTTTTAGTTACTTTGGGAAAAAAAATATTTTTTAGTTACTTTGGAAAAAAAAATATTTTTTTAGTTACTTTGGAAAAAAAAATATTTTTTTAGTTACTTTGGAAAAAAAAATATTTTTTTAGTTACTTTGGAAAAAAAATATTTTTTTTAGTTACTTTGGAAAAAAAAAAATTTTTTAGTTACTTTGGAAAAAATATTTTTTTTTTAGTTTCTTTGGAAAAAAAATTATTTTTTTAGTTACTTTGGAAAAAAAAATATTTTTTTAGTTACTTTGGGAAAAAAAATATTTTTTTAGTTACTTTGGAAAAAAAAATATTTTTTAGTTACTTTGGAAAAAAAAATATTTTTTTAGTTACTTTGGGAAAAAAAATATTTTTTTAGTTACTTTGGAAAAAAAAATATTTTTTTAGTTACTTTGGAAAAAAAATATTTTTTTTAGTTACTTTGGAAAAAAAAAAAATTTTTTAGTTACTTTGGAAAAAATATTTTTTTTTTAGTTTCTTTGGAAAAAAAATTATTTTTTTAGTTACTTTGGAAAAAAAAATATTTTTTTAGTTACTTTGGGAAAAAAAATATTTTTTTAGTTACTTTGGAAAAAAATATATTTTTTAGTTACTTTGGAAAAAAAAATATTTTTTTAGTTACTTTGGGAAAAAAAATATTTTTTTAGTTACTTTGGAAAAAAAAATATTTTTTTAGTTACTTTGGAAAAAAAAATATTTTTTTAGTTTCTTTGGAAAAAAAAATATTTTTTTAGTTACTTTGGAAAAAAAAATATTTTTTTAGTTACTTTGGAAAAAAAAATATTTTTTTAGTTACTTTGGAAAAAAAAATATTTTTTTAGTTACTTTGGAAAAAAAAATATTTTTTTAGTTACTTTGGAAAAAAAAATATTTTTTTAGTTACTTTGGAAAAAAAAATATTTTTTTAGTTACTTTGGAAAAAAAAATATTTTTTTAGTTACTTTGGAAAAAAAAATATTTTTTTAGTTACTTTGGAAAAAAAAAAAATTTTTTAGTTACTTTGGAAAAAATATTTTTTTTTTAGTTTCTTTGGAAAAAAAATTATTTTTTTAGTTACTTTGGAAAAAAAAATATTTTTTTAGTTACTTTGGGAAAAAAAATATTTTTTTAGTTACTTTGGAAAAAAATATTTTTTTTAGTTACTTTGGAAAAAAAAATATTTTTTTAGTTACTTTGGGAAAAAAAATATTTTTTTAGTTACTTTGGAAAAAAAAATATTTTTTTAGTTACTTTGGAAAAAAAAATATTTTTTTAGTTTCTTTGGAAAAAAAAATATTTTTTTAGTTACTTTGGAAAAAAAAATATTTTTTTAGTTACTTTGGAAAAAAAAATATTTTTTTAGTTACTTTGGAAAAAAAAATATTTTTTTAGTTACTTTGGAAAAAAAAATATTTTTTTAGTTACTTTGGAAAAAAAAATATTTTTTTAGTTACTTTGGAAAAAAAAATATTTTTTTAGTTACTTTGGAAAAAAAAATATTTTTTTAGTTACTTTGGAAAAAAAAATATTTTTTTAGTTACTTTGGGAAAAAAATATTTTTTTAGTTACTTTGGAAAAAAAAATATTTTTTTAGTTACTTTGGAAAAAAAAATATTTTTTTAGTTACTTTGGAAAAAAAAATATTTTTTTAGTTACTTTGGAAAAAAAAATATTTTTTTAGTTACTTTGGAAAAAAAAATATTTTTTTAGTTACTTTGGAAAAAAAAATATTTTTTTTAGTTACTTTGGAAAAAAAAATATTTTTTTAGTTACTTTGGAAAAAAAAATATTTTTTTAGTTACTTTGGAAAAAAAAATATTTTTTTAGTTACTTTGGAAAAAAAAATATTTTTTTAGTTACTTTGGAAAAAAAAATATTTTTTTAGTTACTTTGGGAAAAAAAATATTTTTTTAGTTACTTTGGAAAAAAAAATATTTTTTTAGTTTCTTTGGAAATTTTTTTTTTTTTTTAGTTACTTTGGAAAAAAAATTATTTTTTTAGTTTCTTTGGAAAAAAAAATATTTTTTTAGTTTCTTTGGAAAAAAATATATTTTTTTAGTTTCTTTGGAAAAAAATATATTTTTTTAGTTACTTTGGAAAAAAAAAATTTTTTTAGTTACTTTGGAAAAAAAAATATTTTTTTAGTTACTTTGGAAAAAAAAAAATTTTTTTAGTTACTTTGGAAAAAAAATATTTTTTTAGTTACTTTGGAAAAAAAAATATTTTTTTAGTTACCTTGGAAAAAAAAATATTTTTTTAGTTACTTTGGAAAAAAAAATATTTTTTTAGTTACTTTGGAAAAAAAAAATTTTTTTTAGTTTCTTTGGAAAAAAAAATTTTTTTTTAGTTACTTTGGAAAAAAAAATATTTTTTTAGTTACTTTGGAAAAAGAAATATTTTTTTAGTTACTTTGGGAAAAAAAATATTTTTTAGTTTCTTTGGAAAAAAAAATATTTTTTTAGTTACTTTGGGAAAAAAAATATTTTTTTAGTTACTTTGGAAAAAAAAATATTTTTTTAGTTTCTTTGGAAAAAAAATATTTTTTTAGTTACTTTGGAAAAAAAAATATTTTTTTAGTTACTTTGGAAAAAAAAATATTTTTTTAGTTACTTTGGAAAAAAAAATATTTTTTTAGTTACTTTGGAAAAAAAAATTTTTTTTAGTTACTTTGGAAAAAAAAATATTTGTTAGTTACTTTGGAAAAAAAAATATTTTTTTAGTTACTTTGGGGAAAAAAAATTTTTTTTAGTTACTTTGGAAAAAAAAATATTTTTTTAGTTACTTTGGAAAAAAAATTTTTTTTTTAGTTACTTTGGAAAAAAAAATATTTTTTTAGTTTCTTTGGAAAAAAAAAAATTTTTTTAGTTACTTTGGAAAAAAAAATATTTTTTTAGTTTCTTTGGAAAAAAAAATATTTTTTTAGTTACTTTGGAAAAAAAAAATTTTTTTTAGTTACTTTGGAAAAAAAAATATTTTTTTAGTTTCTTTGGAAAAAAAAAATTTTTTTAGTTACTTTGGAAAAAAAAATATTTTTTTAGTTACTTTGGAAAAAAAAAATTTTTTTAGTTACTTTGGAAAAAAAAATATTTTTTTAGTTACTTTGGAAAAAAAAAATTTTTTTTAGTTACTTTGGAAAAAAATATTTTTTTTTAGTTATTTTGGAAAAAAAAATATTTTTTTAGTTACTTTGGAAAACAAAATATTTTTTTAGTTACTTTGGAAAAAAAAATATTTTTTTAGTTACTTTGGAAAAAAAATATTTTTTTAGTTACTTTGGAAAAAAAATATTTTTTTAGTTACTTTGGAAAAAAAAATATTTTTTTAGTTACTTTGGAAAAAAAAATATTTTTTTAGTTACTTTGGAAAAAAAAATATTTTTTTAGTTACTTTGGAAAAAAAAATATTTTTTTAGTTTCTTTGGAAAAAAAAATATTTTTTTAGTTACTTTGGAAAAAAAAATATTTTTTTAGTTTCTTTGGAAAAAAAAATATTTTTTTAGTTACTTTGGAAAAAAAATATTTTTTTAGTTACTTTGGAAAAAAAAATATTTTTTTAGTTACTTTGGAAAAAAAAATATTTTTTTAGTTACTTTGGAAAAAAAAATATTTTTTTAGTTACTTTGGAAAAAAAAATATTGTTTTAGTTACTTTGGAAAAAAAAATATTTTTTTAGTTACTTTGGAAAAAAAAATATTTTTTTAGTTACTTTGGAAAAAAAAATATTTTTTTAGTTACTTTGGAAAAAAAAATATTTTTTTAGTTACTTTGGAAAAAAAAATATTTTTTTAGTTACTTTGGAAAAAAAAATATTTTTTTAGTTACTTTGGAAAAAAAAATATTTTTTTAGTTACTTTGGAAAAAAAAAAATTTTTTAGTTTCTTTGGAAAAAAAAAATTTTTTTTAGTTACTTTGGAAAAAAAAATATTTTTTTAGTTTCTTTGGAAAAAAAAATAATTTTTTAGTTACTTTGGAAAAAAAAATATTTTTTTAGTTTCTTTGGAAAAAAAAATATTTTTTTAGTTACTTTGGAAAAAAAATATTTTTTTAGTTACTTTGGAAAAAAAAATATTTTTTTAGTTACTTTGGAAAAAAAAATATTTTTTTAGTTACTTTGGAAAAAAAAATATTTTTTTAGTTACTTTGGAAAAAAAAATATTTTTTTAGTTACTTTGGGAAAAAAAATATTTTTTTAGTTACTTTGGAAAAAAAAATATTTTTTTAGTTACTTTGGAAAAAAAAATATTTTTTTAGTTACTTTGGAAAAAAAAATATTTTTTTAGTTACTTTGGAAAAAAAAATATTTTTTTAGTTACTTTGGAAAAAAAATATTTTTTTAGTTACTTTGGAAAAAAAAAATTTTTTTTAGTTACTTTGGAAAAAAAAATATTTTTTTAGTTACTTTGGAAAAAAAAATATTTTTTTAGTTACTTTGGAAAAAAAAATATTTTTTTAGTTACTTTGGAAAATAAAATATTTTTTTAGTTACTTTGGAAAAAAAAATATTTTTTTAGTTACTTTGGAAAAAAAATATTTTTTTAGTTACTTTGGAAAAAAAATATTTTTTTAGTTACTTTGGAAAAAAAATATTTTTTTAGTTACTTTGGAAAAAAATATATTTTTTTAGTTACTTTGGAAAAAAATATATTGTTTTAGTTACTTTGGAAAAAAAAATATTTTTTAGTTACTTTGGAAAAAAAAATATTTTTTAGTTACTTTGGGAAAAAAAATATTTTTTTAGTTACTTTGGAAAAAAAAATATTTTTTTAGTTACTTTGGAAAAAAAAATATTTTTTTAGTTTCTTTGGAAAAAAAAATATTTTTTTAGTTACTTGGAAAAAAAAATATTTTTTTAGTTACTTTGGAAAAAAAATATTTTTTTAGTTACTTTGGAAAAAAAAATATTTTTTTAGTTACTTTGGAAAAAAAAAATATTTTTTTAGTTACTTTGGAAAAAAAAATATTTTTTTAGTTACTTTGGAAAAAAAAATATTTTTTTAGTTACTTTGGAAAAAAAAATATTTTTTTAGTTACTTTGGAAAAAAATATTTTTTTAGTTACTTTGGAAAAAAAAATATTTTTTTAGTTACTTTGGAAAAAAAAATATTTTTTTAGTTACTTTGGAAAAAAAAATATTTTTTTAGTTACTTTGGAAAAAAAAATATTTTTTTAGTTACTTTGGAAAAAAAAATATTTTTTTAGTTACTTTGGAAAAAAAATATTTTTTTAGTTTCTTTGGAAAAAAAAAATTTTTTTTAGTTACTTTGGAAAAAAAAATATTTTTTTAGTTTCTTTGGAAAAAAAATATTTTTTTAGTTACTTTGGAAAAAAAATATTTTTTTAGTTACTTTGGAAAAAAAAATTTTTTTTAGTTACTTTGGAAAAAAAAAATTTTTTTTAGTTACTTTGGAAAAAAAAATTTTTTTAGTTACTTTGGAAAAAAAAAATTTTTTTTAGTTATTTTGGAAAAAAAAATATTTTTTTAGTTACTTTGGAAAACAAAATATTTTTTTAGTTACTTTGGAAAAAAAAATATTTTTTTAGTTACTTTGGAAAAAAAATATTTTTTTAGTTACTTTGGAAAAAAAATATTTTTTTAGTTACTTTGGAAAAAAAAATATTTTTTTAGTTACTTTGGAAAAAAAAATATTTTTTTAGTTACTTTGGAAAAAAAAATATTTTTTTAGTTTCTTTGGAAAAAAAAATATTTTTTTAGTTTCTTTGGAAAAAAAAAATGTTTTAGTTACTTTGGAAAAAAAAATATTTTTTTAGTTTCTTTGGGAAAAAAAATATTTTTTTAGTTACTTTGGAAAAAAAAATATTTTTTTAGTTACTTTGGAAAAAAAAATATTTTTTTAGTTACTTTGGAAAAAAAAATATTTTTTTAGTTTCTTTGGAAAAAAAAATATTTTTTTAGTTACTTTGGGAAAAAAAATATTTTTTAGTTACTTTGGAAAAAAAATATTTTTTTAGTTACTTTGGAAAAAAAAATATTTTTTTAGTTACTTTGGAAAAAAAAATATTTTTTTAGTTACTTTGGAAAAAAAATATTTTTTTAGTTACTTTGGAAAAAAAAATATTTTTTTAGTTACTTTGGAAAAAAAAATATTTTTTTAGTTACTTTGGAAAAAAAAATATTTTTTTAGTTACTTTGGAAAAAAAAATATTTTTTTAGTTACTTTGGAAAAAAAATATTTTTTAGTTACTTTGGAAAAAAAATAATTTTTTTAGTTTCTTTGGAAAAAAAAATATTTTTTTAGTTACTTTGGAAAAAAATATTTTTTTAGTTACTTTGGAAAAAAAAATATTTTTTTAGTTACTTTGGAAAAAAAAATATTTTTTTAGTTACTTGGAAAAAAAAATATTTTTTTAGTTACTTTGGAAAAAAAAATATTTTTTAGTTACTTTGGAAAAAAAAATATTTTTTTAGTTACTTTGGGAAAAAAAATATTTTTTTAGTTACTTTGGAAAAAAAAATATTTTTTTAGTTTCTTTGGAAAAATTTTTTTTTTTTTAGTTACTTTGGAAAAAAAATTATTTTTTTAGTTTCTTTGGAAAAAAAAATATTTTTTTTAGTTACTTTGGGAAAAAAAATATTTTTTAGTTACTTTGGAAAAAAAAATATTTTTTTAGTTACTTTGGAAAAAAAAATATTTTTTTAGTTACTTTGGAAAAAAAAATATTTTTTTAGT
>NW_027635124.1:10000-37969 GCF_949748355.1 Melanostigma gelatinosum | reverse complement strand
AAGCAGTTACTGTGTCTGGTACGAGAACACGAAGAGAACACTAAGAGAACACCAAGAGAACACCAGAGAACACCAAGAGAACACTAAGAGAACGCCAAGATAACACTAAGAGAACACCAAGAGAACACCAAGAGAACACCAAAGAGAACACTAAGAGAACACCAAGATAACACTAAGAGAACACCAAGAGAACACTAAGAGAACACTAAGAGAACACCAAGAGAACACCAAGAGAACACCAAGAGAACACTAAGAGAACACCAAGAGAACACTAAGATAACACGAAGATAACACTAAGAGAACACTAAAGAGAACACCAAGAGAACACTAAGAGAACACCAAGAGAACACTAAGAGAACACCAAGAGAACACCAAGAGAACGCGAAGAGAACACTAAGAGAACACCAAGAGAACACTAAGAGAACACTCAGAGAACACCAAGAGAACACTCAGAGAAACACTCAGAGAACACTAAGAGAACACTCAGAGAACACCAAGAGAACACTCAGAGAACACTCAGAGAACACTAGCAGACCAAGAGGGACGACAAGATACAGCAGGCACTGGGGGGGGGTTCTGTGTGACCTATGTGACCAGGAGGCAACCTCATGTTCAGCTGAAGCTTCATGTGTTGAAGCTGCATCCTCTCTAGTGTCCACCAGGGGGCGACTCCTCTGGTTGTATAGAAGTCTATGAGAAAATGACTCTACTTCTCTCTTGATTTATTACCTCAGTAAACATTGTAAACATGAGTTTATGGTTATTTGGTTACGTTTTAGGTGAAGATCGTAGTTCTGGTTTAAATAAACTCCTCCCATGTGGAAACAAACCAAGATGGCCACGCCCCCAAATGCCAAAGAGTGACGTCAAGATGACCAATTCCTTCTTCTACTTTTACAACATTTTTACACACAAGAGATTTCTGAATAATAATCGTCTGTAATGTGAATATAAATACTGTGATGCAGCCTTTAAAACGTCGAAATATCCAGAATATTGAACCATATCTTGTTGTAAATCACAACACAGACAAACTCAAAGGTTGTGATAGTAGCACATGAAACCGCCACAGAGTCAACAATCAGACGGAGAACAGGGACCAACAGCATTGATTGGTGGAGAAGAAGACACGGAATGATGACGCTGTGAAGGTTTCTGCAGCTCAATGACTTCAGGAAGAAGAACCGCCGCAGGTTATCTGTTCACGGCTCAGCGAGAGCCTCTGTTTGACGGTTTAATCTTCCCATCGCTCCGCCCGCTGACCTGCGGCCATTCAGTCTCATGTCAAACCCTAAAGCCACTCTAATTGGCCGGTCAAGTCTTTAAAGCAGAGTGATGAGCAAGATGGAGGCGCTGTGTTTGCTCTGCTGTGTTTTTGAAGAGGTGGGGGGGGTTCGAGGTCAGGGGGTAAATTACTTTGCCCCCCCCACACACACACCCTTTTCAGGCTTGAACTGTCTCAGCCACACACTCTCCACTCCACACAGAGTGACGACCTCGCGGGGAATGTTATTTATTAATAATACCTCAGGGCCGAAGCAGATAGATTATCGTGAAAAGAACAATCCAGCCTCACGACAACAAGCTGAGCTTAACTTCCTCTGCAGGAACCTGGCGCTGCAAAAAAAAATAAAAAACAGGAAAATCCTCACGCACACATTCCCTAAAACCCAGAAGAGCTGCAGAGAGAGTTCAGGTGTAAAGACGCCCCCCCCTCCCTGGTGGAGGGTCCCGCCACAGGAATGTACAACGGTAATCACTCGCACATTTCCCTCCAGCTAAAGCAATGAAGACCGTAATTCTAACAAAACGTCTCCTTTGATAAACAAACACTCTCGCACACCCTTTAACTACCCCGCATGGGGGGGGGGGGGGGGTGGGGGGGGCAAGGTTTCTAGGAGTGCAAGCGAGCGCTGTGGTTTTCCTGGTCACCGGCTTTCTGGAATGCTCGACTTGACAAGAGCGGCTCAGCAGAAACCACTTCAATGGGAGGGGGGGGGGGGGGGGGGGGGGGGGCTTTCTCCTTTCCATGTCAAACCGCTCTGGTGAAGAAATAATTTACTGACAATAACGTGTTTATGCAGCAATATCACGTTACCACGTAGCACAGTGAACACAGAGTGAGAGCGCTGCAGATCACCCAACAGGAAGTGGGAAGAATTATTGAATGATCAGCTGTTCATACTGTTTTATTTATGAGCGGTTATGAAATTCTTCAAAACTAATTTAAAAAGAAAAGGTAAAAAACTGAGTTTTGCCGTCCAACTAAACTCCATCTAACCTTCCAGTAACTTTGAAAATAACTTCAGAAAACAGTGAAAATTGTCGATCAATGTTTCCTAAAAGTTTTATCCAAAACTCAAAGAAACATCAAATATTAAGAAGCTGAAATCAGGGAATTATTAAAAATGATCAGAACCCATTCAACCGATTATCAGAAGAGGTGTGGAGTAATCGTTCATTGAAACACTCGACTATGAAACGCACAGAACGTTTCCTCACTGGATTAAGAAGTGTGTGAGCTTGTTATTCTCAATGACGATATCTCAATGTATGATGTCATCACGGTAGAAGACGATTTATTGCCGTATTGAATAATCACTTCATCATCGGCTCCACAACAGAAATGTGTTCAATTCACTTTTTTTATTTTTGCCAAATTTGTTGAATTTGCTTCCCCTGACGAGGTGCTTTTCATTTGCCCCGGGGCGACAAAAACAACCCTCAGTGCTGAGCCGTCTCACTGTCTGGGGGGGGGGGGGGGCTCTATAATCAGCAGGGTTCTGTATCACCGGCAGGTTGTCTGGACCTGCAGGAATATGCTCACGTGGTGATAATGAGAGGAGAGGAGCAGACTGATGCTCTGTGTGAGTCTTTGTTCTCTCAGGTCAGAGAGACTGAGGCTTCACCTTCACGACACGTCTGCTCTTATATTGAACTCATCCACTTATGAATGAGCAGAAACATGAGCTTCCAGTCAGTCTGAAGCGTATACTCCACAACAGAGAGGAGGGATTATCATCATCTATAAACTCATATCTCATAAACTACTTTATCACAAGTATCTAATGTGTTATGAAGAAACAAAGGTTGAACATAAACCGTTTGATTCGGGTGATAAATATTCACTATAATGTCGATTTTGAAGCCATCCTGTTTCTGAAGCATTTGTTTTGTGCTTCAGCTCTTTGTCTTCAGTCCGTGTTCCTAACAGAACATCCTGCATGTTGCTGCTCTGCGTGTTGCTGCCCTGCGTGTTGCTGCTCTGCGTGTTGCTGCTCTGCATGTTGCTGCTCTGCATGTTGCTGCCCTGCATGTTGCTGCTCTGCATGTTGCTGCTCTGCATGTTGCTGCCCTGCATGTTGTATTTGCATGAGCCTCATGTCTGAACGGTGCAGTGATGTTTCTACTCTTCTCTTATTGCTGTCTGAATGCTGATAGAAGGATGAATGATGCAGAGCGGTCATTCGGTTTGTCAGGATGACTGTAACGTCTGTCCAGAGACAGACGGTGCATTTAAAGGGATTTATTTGTTAATTACTGATGAAATTTTTAGTTCCTGCAGCACCTGAAGCTGAACGCTGCCATCGACTGACCTCGGCTGCAGCGCGTTGACTCGCTCACTTAGTGAATCCAGTGATGGAGGCAGCGGGTCAATCAAGTGCAGAGGAGGCTGATGTGGTCTCCTGCTCTCCGCTCTAGTGGACTTCATAGGAGCGGCGATGACCTTTCACTCCAGAACACGACGAGGCTCACGGAAGCGGCATGAAGTGGAATGAAGGAACAGGGCTCCATCTCACTGAAGGGTGTTGAAGCGAGCGGAGTAGAAAGCCCGGAGCTCCTTCATGAGGAACTCCAACGGCCGCCGGCTCTTTGTGTCTCCTTCAGTGTTACGCAACACGTAGTACGAGTTTAAATCCAAGCAGACAGTTACAAACAGTCAGCTGGTTGATTCAGGCTTCAGAGTAAAATCTCTGCACACTTGGTCAAAGTGTTTCTACCAGCAGCAATATAGTATATACATTATAATAATAACATAACAATAACTAAGACTACGCACACAGTCTGCAGCACTGCTGCTTGATGCATTTAATAGAGATGGTTTAATAGAGATGATTTAATAGAGATGGTTTAATAGAGATGATTTAATAGAGATGGTTTAATAGAGATGATTTAATAGAGATAATTTAATAGAGATGGTTTAATAGAGATGATTTAACAGAGATGATTGAATAGAGATGGTTCAATAGAGATGGTTCAATAGAGATGATTTAATAGAGATTGTTTAATAGAGATGGTTTAATAGAGATGGTTTAATAGAGATGGTTCAATAGAGATGGTTCAATAGAGATGATTTAATATAGATTGTTTAATAGAGATGATTTAATAGAGATGGTTTAATAGAGATGGTTTAATAGAGATGGTTTAATAGAGATGGTTTAATAGAGATGGTTCAATAGAGATGGTTCAATAGAGATGATTTAATAGAGATGGTTTAATAGAGATGGTTTAATAGAGATGATTTAATAGAGATGGTTTAATAGAGATGGTTTAATAGAGATGGTTTAATAGAGATGGTTTAATAGAGATGGTTTAATAGAGATGGTTCAATAGAGATGGTTCAATAGAGATGATTCAATAGAGATGGTTTAATAGAGATAGTTTAATAGAGATGGTTTAATAGAGATGGTTTAATAGAGATGGTTCAATAGAGATGGTTCAATAGAGATGGTTTAATAGAGATGGTTGAATAGAGATGGTTGAATAGAGATGGTTGAATAGAGATGGTTGAATAGAGATGGTTGAATAGAGATGCTTGAATAGAGATGCTTGAATAGAGATGGTTGAATAGAGATGGTTGAATAGAGATGGTTGAATAGAGATGGTTGAATAGAGATGGTTGAATAGAGATGCTTGAATAGAGATGCTTGAATAGAGATGGTTTAACAGAGATGGTTTAACGGAGATGGTTTAACGGAGATGGTTTAACGGAGATGGTTTAACAGAGATGGTTTAACAGAGATGGTTTAATAGAGATGGTTTAATAGAGATGGTTGAATAGAGATGGTTGAATAGAGATGGTTGAATAGAGATGGTTTAATAGAGATGATTTAATAGAGATGGTTTAATAGAGATGGTTTAATAGAGATGGTTTAATAGAGATGGTTCAATAGAGATGGTTCAATAGAGATGGTTCAATAGAGATGATTTAATAGAGATGGTTTAATAGAGATGGTTTAATAGAGATGATTTAATAGAGATGGTTTAATAGAGATGGTTTAATAGAGATGGTTTAATAGAGATGGTTGAATAGAGATGGTTGAATAGAGATGGTTGAATAGAGATGGTTTAATAGAGATGGTTTAACAGAGATGGTTTAACAGAGATGGTTTAACAGAGATGGTTTAACAGAGATGGTTTAACAGAGATGGTTTAATAGAGATGGTTTAACAGAGATGGTTTAACAGAGATGATTTAATAGAGATGGTTTAACAGAGATGGTTGAATAGAGATGATTTAATAGAGATGGTTGAACAGAGATGGTTGAACAGAGATGGCTGAATAGAGATGGTTGAATAGAGATGGTTGAATAGAGATGGTTTAATAGAGATGGTTGGATAGAGATGGTTTAATAGAGATGATTTAACAGAGATGGTTTAATACAGATGATTTAATAGAGATGGTTTAATAGAGATGATTTAATAGAGATGGTGTAATAGAGATGGTTTAATAGAGATGATTTAATAGAGATGGTTTAATAGAGATGGTTTAATAGAGATGGTTTAATAGAGATGGTTGAATAGAGATGGTTTAATAGAGATGGTTTAACAGAGATGGTTTAATAGAGATGGTTTAATAGAGATGATTTAACAGAGATGGTTTAACAGAGATGGTTTAACAGAGATGGTTGAACAGAGATGGTTGAATAGAGATGGTTGAATAGAGATGGTTTAATAGAGATGGTTTAATAGAGATGGTTTAATAGAGATGGTTTAATAGAGATGATTTAATAGAGATGGTGTAATAGAGATGGTTTAATAGAGATGATTTAATAGAGATGGTTTAATAGAGATGGTTTAATAGAGATGGTTTAATAGAGATGATTTAATAGATGATTTAATAGAGATGATTTAATAGAGATGGTTTAATAGAGATGGTTTAATAGAGATGGTTTAATAGAGATGATTTAATAGAGATGGTGTAATAGAGATGGTTTAATAGAGATGATTTAATAGAGATGGTTTAATAGAGATGGTTTAATAGAGATGGTTTAATAGAGATGGTTTAATAGAGATGGTTGAATAGAGATGGTTGAATAGAGATGGTTTAATAGAGATGATTTAACAGAGATGATTTAATAGAGATGGTTTAATAGAGATGAACCGCTTCCAGGTGAGAACTGGCTCCAAACCGTCCGATAGATCAGAACTCTTTGCCTCCGAGGTTCATCAGCTCCTCTGATCGATGCAGGTGTGTTTCTGTGACTGATGCACTTTGTAAAAACTCTGCGTCAGGACGTCAAACTACATCGTGACGCACAACTCTACTCTCTAACTCAACATGTTCGAATGTTATTACGCTGACATTCTGCTCTGTGTTCAGACTCAGCGCTGCTCGTTTGAACTGCTCTGGATCTGTGAGGCTTTCCTGTTTGGATTGAGAGATGGCGTCTCTGGAGCGGCCTGTTGAAGGAATGTGGTAAACGTCCAGCCATGTGCTCCCACGCACACACACACACACACACACTCTGAGCCGGTGTAACTTAAAACCCAGCAGAGCGCTCCAACCTGGGACGGCACTACGGAGCTCTGATGGTCGTCAAACATGGACATTGATTGGGTGTCACAGAGAGAGCTGTCCAAACACAGGGACACATGCCAGGCTGCTGGGGGGTGTGTGTGTGTGTGTGTGTGTGTGTGTGTGTGTGTGTGTGTGTGTGTGAGGCCGATGATGAGAAAGAAATCCATGAACAGAAAAAACCTCTTCCTGTTTTCATCACTACAGGATCATTTACATGATGAAGATATTCAGTTTTTTGACTTTATTCCCAAAAAGACAACATTCCCACCAAGTTGTTTACACCGGCTGCTCTCCTACAGCTGGTTCTGTTGACATCACCACGATTTCACACAGCAACGGTCCACCAGCAGACAGCAGGGCGGCCTTCAGGGGACGGCACTTGTGATGCCGAACCAATAAGGTCAACATCTGATATCAATGCATAACCAATATGGCGGATGAATCTGCAGCAGTGGAGACGAGTCACATCATAAAAGCCCCCCCCCCTCCTGCTGAGCTCTCCGTGCCTTGAACTGCCTTATTTACACCGATTGTCATTCAGATGAGGGGGGGGGGGGGGGGGGTTCTGTTGTTTAAAGCTGCCCTGACACACATCCATACGAAAAGCACAATTAAGAGTAATTAGGCTTTTCCACGCTGAAGGGGGAGTTATCTGGTACCCTAGCGCGCAACCAACACGTAGAAACAGAGCACGCAACCAACACGTAGAAACAGAGCATGCAACAAACACGTAGAAACAGAGCACGCAACCAACACGTAGAAACAGAGCACGCAACCAACACGTAGAAACAGAGCGCGCAACAAACACGTAGAAACAGAGCATGCAACAAACACGTAGAAACAGAGCACGCAACCAACACGTAGAAACAGAGCGCGCAACCAACACGTAGAAACAGAGCACGCAACCAACACGTAGAAACAGAGCATGCAACAAACACGTAGAAACAGAGCACGCAACCAACACGTAGAAACAGAGCACGCAACCAACACGTAGAAACAGAGCGCGCAACAAACACGTACAAACAGAGCATGCAACCAACACGTAGAAACAGAGCACGCAACCAACACGTAGAAACAGAGCGCGCAACCAACATGTAGAAACAGAGTGTGCAACCAACACGTAGAAACAGAGCACGCAACAAACACGTAGAAACAGAGCACGCAACCAACACGTAGAAACAGAGCGCACAACCAACACGTAGAAACAGAGAGCGCAACAAACACGTAGAAACAGAGCACGCAACCAACACGTAGAAACAGAGCGCGCAACCATCACGTACAAACAGAGCACGCAACCAACACGTACAAACAGAGCGCGTAACCAACACGTAGAAACAGAGCACGCAACAAACACGTAGAAACAGAGCGCGCAACCATCACGTACAAACAGAGCACGCAACCAACACGTAGAAACAGAGCACGCAACCAACACGTAGATAACTGAGCATGCAACCAACACGTAGAAACAGAGCGCGCAACCAACACGTACAAACAGAGCACGCAACCAACACGTAGAAACAGAGCACGCAACCAACACGTAGATAACTGAGCACGCAACCAACACGTAGAAACAGAGCGCACAACCAACACGTACAAACAGAGCATGCAACCAACACGTAGAAACAGAGCACGCAACCAACACGTAGAAACAGAGCGCGCAACCAACACGTACAAACAGAGCACGCAACCAACACGTAGAAACAGAGCACGCAACCAACACGTAGAAACAGAGCACGCAACCAACACGTAGAAACAGAGCGCGCAACCAACACGTAGATAACTGAGCATGCAACCAGCATGTAGAAACAGAGCACGCAACCAACATGTAGAAACAGAGCACGCAACCAACACGTAGAAACAGAGCATGCAACCAACACGTAGTGCGCTGCATCCCAGCTCAGAGCGCAGTCTCCTCAGATCAGACTCACACCACAGCAGCTCAGATATCGAGATAGGAACGAGATGACTCGGGAGAGTTTACCGACATTTCTGCAAATATTCACTTCATTTATGAGTGTGAAGAAATATTCAGCAAATCTGACCCCAAACAAGCGCTGCAAACGCTCTGCACACGTCTCGACGTTTAAATCAGGTTTAAGAGGGGTCAGGTCTGGTTTTTGATAAATACCTGCAGGCGGACTAACCCAGTCCCAGACCAGGGTGGGGGGGCATGCAAGGACTTGCTGAACCTCAACTAAAGCAGGGCTGAATCCACCGGGGGTTTGTCCCAGCTAGGGGGGGGGGGGGGGGTTCTGGGAGTAGAGGAGGCACACAGGCTCCCTAAGTGCCTCCTGGAGAGTTTAAACATAAATACACACAGACACCAATATCCCCCCCCCCCCCCCCGTCACTCAGAGGGGGGGGGGGGGGGGGGGGGGGTCAGAGAGGAGAAGAGCCAGGCCACATGTTGTGTTATCAGGGTAATGAATTCTCACTGGTGGGCCAAGCAAAGTTCAACATGAGAAGCAGGACGACTGTGATGTTTTTATATCAGAGTCCAGCACAACGTATGATTCTATCCATGCATCAATATAATAAGAAACCACGTACACACCAACTAAACACAGCGAGACGCTCACACAGGTTCAGGTGCCCTTCAAAATAAAGTGTTTTAAATGTTTGTTTAAAACACTTTATTCAGAAACAGTTTCGTTCTCACGCCAATTAATTCTGCCATCGATCTTATCGCCAAAGACTTTATATTATTATAGAAAAATAAGAAAAGTATACAAATATATTTGTACAATAAATGTGATGATGATGTTGGCAACATTTCTGAAACATAAATGTAACTTTAACAGTAAAAACTATTTGTTGTTTTCCTGAAGGATGTGGAGCAACATGTGAAACTACTTTCTAATCCGGCTAAACAATGAGACACGTAATATCTGTACGTTCCATATGTTTCATATGTTCCATATGTTTCATACGTTCCATATGTTTCATATGTTTCATATGTTGCTCCCCTGCTCTATTGTCATTGTTCTATTTGTATTCTGAATCTGTGATGTTATTGGAGATGTATGATAAATGGTGTTAATCCCTTAAGGGATGGGCCAAATGTTTGGCATGAAACAGAAATATAACAAATGAATAACATGTATATCTTTAGTTTCATTGAAATAAAAAGGACCAGTGTGTGACCTGTAACTATAGTGTTAATGTATGTCAAGTGAACCACGCCCCTCAGCGTGGGAACAGATGTCTCAGAATAACAACGACTTTCAGGAAGCTCATAATAATAAATACAGAGACTTAACTTCATATACAACTTCAGGTAAACTGATGAAACTTTATTAAATCACTTTGGAGAAACTCCCAAGTGGAAAAAAGTGGAATACCCCCCCCCCCCCCCCCATGTGCCGTTCTTCTTTCAAGATCCTCGCGCGGGACGCGCGCATGCAACCTTAAAAAGAGAAGAGTAACGTGCTGTAACTCACGCACTGCCTCCTGTTTGGGGTCCAGCTCGGTGCAGCCCTGCTGGAGGCCGGTGATCCTGCCCTGCAGCCCGCGGACCCGCAGGCCGGTGGCCGCGAGCTCGTCCTCCAGCTCCTGGAACACGGAGCACGCGTGCTTGGCCAGATCCGACAGCTGACGCAGGGTCCGGGACAGAGCCACGTTACTCACGGAGACCAGGTCCTCCACCGGCGGAGCCTCCTCGTCGGAGGGTTGACGCCTGCAGAGGAACCGGGGCTCCACGAGTCGTTTGACGAATGGCATGTTGGTTCGGACCTGAGGGGGGGGGTAAATCCAACAAAAAAAAAGTGACCCAAAGAGTGAGCGGTTCTCTCCCCTCGGCCCCTGATCCGGGTCCGCGGAGTTCAGCTGCTGCTGATGCCCCCCATCCTCATCCTTTCACGGACTGCTGCTGCGTTCCTGGCCGCTCCTCCGGGTCATCTGCGCCACTCATGCGTAAGTGTGTTTTTCTGTAGAGGTGGTTTTTAAAAAATGAAAAGAGGCGGCGGTGAAACGTGGAGTGGAGTCTCTGGTTTGACTGGACCAGGACTGACCTGCTGTGTTGGCTTCACAGCACACCAGGAAAAATGATAATGATGGACATGTTGAAGTCACGTGATGGGAAAATGGAAAATACAACCCAGCGAACAATAAAGTGAGTTCACTTTCATGTTGTTAGGAGAAAACAGCAGAATAACTGAGTAAATAAGGGGTACAGTGTGTGTTATTTAAAGGTACAGTGTGTGGCATTTAAAGTTAGTGTGTGGCATTTAAAGTTAGTGTGTGGCATTTAAAGTTACAGTGTGTGGTATTTAAAGGTACAGTGTGTGGCATTTAAAGGTACAGTGTGTGGCATTTAAAGGTACAGTGTGTGGCATTTAAAGTTACAGTGTGTGGTATTTAAAGGTACAGTGTGTGGCATTTAAAGGTACAGTGTGTGGCATTTAAAGTTACAGTGTGTAGAATTTAAAGGTACAGTGTGTGGTATTTAAAGGTACAGTGTGTGGCATTTAAAGGTACAGTGTGTAGAATTTAAAGGTACAGTGTGTGGCATTTAAATATACAGTGTGTGGTATTTAAAGTTACAGTGTGTAGAATTTAAAGTTACAGTGTGTAGAATTTAAAGGTACAGTGTGTGGTATTTAAAGGTACAGTGTGTAGAATTTAAAGGTACAGTGTGTGGCATTTAAATGTACAGTGTGTATAATTTAAAGGTAGAGTGTGTGGTATTTAAATGTGCAGTGTGTGGCATTTAAAGGTAGAGTGTGTGGCATTTAAAGGTACAGTGTGTAGAATTTAAAGGTACAGTGTGTGGCATTTAAAGTTACAGTGTGTAGAATTTAAAGGTAGTGTGTGGTATTTAAAGTTACAGTGTGTGGTATTTAAAGTTACAGTGTGTGGCATTTAAAGTTACAGTGTGTGGCATTTAAAGGTACAGTGTGTAGAATTTAAAGGTACAGTGTGTGGCATTTAAATATACAGTGTGTGGTATTTAAAAGTACAGTGTGTGGCATTTAAAGGTACAGTGTGTAAAATTTAAAGGTAGAGTGTGTGGCATTTAAAGGTACAGTGTGTAAAATTTAAAGGTAGCGTGTGTGGCATTTAAAGGTACAGTGTGTAGAATTTAAAGGTACAGTGTGTGGCATTTAAATACACAGTGTGTAGAATTTAAAGGTACAGCGTGTGGTATTTAAAGGTACAGTGTGTAGAATTTAAAGGTACAGTGTGTAGAATTTAAAGGTACATCGTGTGACATTTAAAGTGAGTGGCATTTAAATGTACAATTTGTAGCATTTGTGTGGCATTTGTGTAATTTGGGTTTTGGAAACAAGACATTTCTAAACAAGAGAAATTGTTAAATAATGACACCGAACTTGTGTACTGATACACAAGTAATACACCTTTAAATACTAGTACAGCCGAACCTGGACAAGTGGTTCGGCTGTATTAGTATGGGTGCATTGTAGGTGACAATCTGAGGGGGATGGACAGCTTCTCTGGTCTCGGGCTGCCTCACATGAAAAAAACACACTCAGATTATTTTGGGCACATTCCTTCAACACCAGACAAAAGCATGCAGAGTATCTGGCAAAAGCTGCAGTACGTGTGTTTTGACAAAGATTTAAGTATTAAAATAATCCTGGGGTGCCAGCTTTCACATGACTCCCAAATACATCCTTTCTTGAACACTTTGGATGTAATATTTTATGGTGAAACTGTAAAGATTCTTCTTCTTTGCTCTCAGCTCTGCGTGCAGACCTGCCAGCCTGAACCCAGCTTCATTCACATTTGCTGAATGAGTGTTTTAACTAAATCCCAGCAGCTGACGGGGCCAGAATCGCCAGAGGTGACGGCCTAAAAGCCCTTCCTGTGGCCTAACTAATGCCCACACCAGAAGTGCAACCTTTGCAAAGCCCCCCGGGGGAGACAAAAGAGGGACGAGAGGAACGCTGTATGCCGTCATCTTTGAGTAATGGTGCCGCAACAAAAGGGGCGAACTTGAACGGACAAAAGCTGGTAATCTTTGTTGTGAGTAGGGTCGGCTTTAACTTTAAGCCCCCGGGGGAGTTGTTACGAGTTATTGAGAACAATTACAGTGTATCTATACTGAACTTTTGTTTCATCGCAACGTACTTTACGGAAGCCAAATGCTGTCTACGTGTGTCTGAGATCACTAAATGTCTCCAGCGAGACGAATCAATAGCAGGCTAAGAACCACGTTGCTTGACTTAGTGTGAGATAGCTATACGGTAATTATATCAAACAGGCATATACTTAAGAGGCAACACATGGCTGACACATATAGTTTCCTCGTCACGTGCAGCTGTCATCTCGAAGTGCAAGCCAAACACTTTTAAGTGGTATTTATAGCTGAGAGAGGACAGCTCTCCGTCTGACTGAGTTAATTCACACTCGTGAGATGAAATAGAATCCTGCAGTGTGGGAGGAGATGCCAAGTATTGGTTGTGGCACAGTGGAGCTGCACGAGCGCCTTGTTGTCGTCCGGCTGAACTCTTTCACTCCAGCTCAGTTTCTCTCCGTTCGTTTTTAACTCCGCTCAGCTGTTTTCTTTGGATTTAAAAACCTGTTTCATTTTCTCTTTTCTTAAAAAAATAATTATATATATATATATATATATACATACATATACATATATATATATATATATATATATATATATATATATATATATATATATATATATATATATATATATATATATATATATATATATATATATATATATATATATATATATATACGATGCATGCGCACATAGCGATACTTCATGCTTCCCTCACAAACTATATTATTATTAAAACGAATCCACAGATTCCACAGAGAAAGTATGAGTCAGTTTACAACCAAAACTCCCTGAACCAGCAGCCAAAGATCAAATAATAAACTTCACTTTATCGAGCCAAAACCATGAAGGATGTCTCACCTTTGCTGCTTGGTGATCAAAAGTTGTGTTCAAGAGCAGATCAACGCTGCTAACGGCTCTCTGGATCCTTTTTGAGTCGATTTGTCTGTATTCATTTGCATGGATTTTAGGAGCGTTTGCACATGGCCTTCCTCCAGCATCTACCTGCCTATCCTCAGCCTTCCATGTGGAAACAATATGTCTCCATCTGGAGGATGAATTATGGTACTGCACTCATTCTAAAGGCATTGGCCTTCAGTCCAGGCGTGAGCTGGCCAAATAGGCCGATGTGTTGTGGTTTTCTTTCAATGGGAGCATGTGTCGAGGTCTGACTTTGAGCTGCAACGATTAACCGATTAGTTGTCAACTTTTAAATGAATTGCAAACTATTTTGATAGTCGGTACGAGTTATTTTTTAAGCAAACTTAAGGCAACGTTTTCTGATTCCAGCTACTTAAATGTAAATATTTTCAGGTTTTTTTACTCTTGTGACAGTAAACTGAATATCTTTGAGTTGTGTAGAAAACATAACATCTGAGGACGTCGTCTTGGATTTCAGGGAATCACAAATTAACATATTTCCAATTGTATGTGTTACAAAATTCCTGGCAAGAAATTTCCCTCAAAACCATAAATGTCCATCTCATGGTGGCGCTCCTTTAAAAGTCAGGGGATTAGCAGAGTCATATGGGTTCATCCTCTGAGGACCATGAATGTCTGTTCCAAACTTGGTGCCAAATTACTTTTGTAGATGTTGAGCTATTTCACAGGATAAGTGAAAAGTTTGACCTGCTGATCGCAGTCGGGGAGAAGTCAGGGGATCACTAAAGTTCTTAGGGTTCATCGTCTGGTGTAAATGGGAGCCAAGTGTGTCAGCGGATATTTCTGGACTCCGGCGGCGGCAGCGGAGGAAGGTCTGGGAATACGGCCACCGTTGGCGACCTGCTTGGCCCGCGGTTTGTTATGTCTGCGTCGGAGAAAACACAGCTGCTCCGTGGTTCACTCTCATCCCAATGATGTGATGAACCACTTCTGATGCCGCTGGTAACACTTCACTCAGCAACCTTGAGTTATATCTTTACACGACAGTGAAAGACCCAAAACATTTTATTGACAAACAGTGTAATAAAATAATCACACACAATAAAAAATAGACAACTTTATTGATTAGTTTGGATTATTGTCCGAAGCCCAGAGCGCCCTAGTTGTGCATGATTTACAGTCCAGTGCTCATCGTAGCAAACATGCAGTATCAAGCATGCCGTCATGTGTTGCACCGCTTCATCCAGCCTCATGTTCCTGATGGCTGACGGTCTAAAGCAGCAGCGCCACGTCTCTGCATAGAGAAAACATCTAAACCACGTCTGACTTGCTGAGATCCATCTTGCGAAACATTGCAGGAATATTGTGTTCTGATATCTTATTTTCTGGAGTGACGAGATTTATTTTTTTTTGTCTTTAAAGTATTTATTTTCCAAAGCTCTTCATCTGATAATAAACATAAAATAACGCAGTGCGATCAGTAAAGATGGAGCAAATCTTCAAGTAAATAAAAAAGTCCATATTTCATACAAATCCAGTGTCGACATTGGCGAGTGTGCTCGTGTGTCGGTGCTACAGGGCGACAGCAGACGATCTGAAGCTACATTACATCAAGTACAACCCCGCATGTGCATCTTTACTCTTTAAGTGAACAGTATTCAGAGACTCATCCGTAGCACCATTACCTGCTTTAGACCAGACTAAATGCTTTTTATATGCAGAGGGAAACCTTAGTCTGTGCACAAACTGTTACATGTAGCACGGTACGCTTCATGAGGGTGAAATCAAGAGAGAATAAGTTACATGTGCACATCATACACTTTAATCCTGCAGTACGTCATTACAAGTAAGCGACACATCCCCGTTTGTTCCCGTCGTCAACCTTTCTACATTTATTCTGCATTCATGACGAAAACATTCAGGTTTTACAGAAACCGGACTTGGGGCTCCGTCACGTCGAGGCCAGAGGCCGCTGCAGCTCCAGCTGGGTCTCCAGGGTGACCCTCTCCTGGTGAACCACCTGCAGCCAAACCACACAAACACACACACGCTTTGATCTCTGCACGCTGAACACCACACAAACACACACACGCTTTGATCTCTGCACACCACACAAACACACACACGCTTTGATCTCTGCACGCTGAACACCACACAAACACACACACGCTTTGATCTCTGAACACCACACAAACACACACATGCTTTGATCTCTGCACGCTGAACACCACACAAACACACACACGCTTTGATCTCTGCACGCTGAACACCACACAAACACACACACGCTTTGATCTCTGCACGCTGAACACCACACAAACACACACACGCTTTGATCTCTGCACGCTGAACACCAGACGAACACGCTTCGATCTCTGCACGCTGAACACCACACAAACACACACACGCTTTGATCTCTGCACGCTGAACACCACACAAACACACACACGCTTTGATCTCTGCACGCTGAACACCACACAAACACACACACGCTTTGATCTCTGCACGCTGAACACCACACAAACACACACACGCTTTGATCTCTGCACGCTGAACACCAGACGAACACGCTTCGATCTCTGCACGCTGAACACGCTTTCATCTCTGCACGCTGAACACCAGACGAACCTCGGCAGGCGTTCGGCGGGTTGTGGTGTTCGCCGTGTAACACGGACTACCTCTGAAGTGGACCCTTACTGTCGGAGAGAACGAGCAGCAGACTCACTGAACGCCGCTCACTCAGCCGCTCACATGGAGCGGATTATTGTGAGAATGCAGAATATGTTCAGCGCTGACATTTCATGTCTGGAATCTGACCTTGTGACAACACAGCAGGGAGTGAGGATGCTCAGGGTTCATCCTAACTTCCCTCCTAAAGACACGTTCTAGTTCTCTCTGCTTCCAGTCATGATGGTTCTATAGAGATGAAGAACTTTATGTGACAGAGAAAATCAAAACCAGAGAGAAAAAATGCCCCAAACTGCGTCGTGTTCAGAGGGTCAAAAACTGATTCCCAGTGAAGCCATTTGAAAATAATTCATTGACCCCATTAATAAAATCTATGCAGGATTTCTCTCATGTGAAGCTCAGTGACAGCTGACACAGCGGTGCACTCCACCAGCAGAGCACATCGTACTTTATGGTCTCAGTCTCTAGTTTCAAGTCTTCTTCAATACAGCATGATGTTCATTTAGTACATTATGGTCCATTTAGAGTCACACAGACCATAAAGCAGGGGATGCTTTAGGGCGGGGCTACACGCTGATTGACAGGTCTCTACCAGAGACGTGTACGCCGTCTCTACGTCACTCCTCAATGTGGTCACTTCCTGTTCGCTGGTTGCAAAAAAACAAAAGATAGACGGAAAAAAATGGGCAAACTTGAGTCCACAAACCAATGAGTGACATCACCATCACTGCGTCCACTTCTTATGGCGTCTGTGGCGTCGAGCCGTTCATCCGAAGCGTGTTTTTGTCTCGTTTAGTTTTTTCTTTGAAATCATTTTTAGTTTTCAGTAAACGTGCTTCAGAGCGATCGATAGGAAATAACCAGGTGTTTGATCCGAGGAGCTTTCATTCACAGTTTTTTCATAACTTCGACTTCATGGGAGCCGTTCCTCTCCTCACACCCTGTGCTGGTTGGATGCCTGAGCAGCCCAGGCTCTATTTTAAAGAAGACAGTTGTGAATGCCAATGGCTGCAGTCTATATACAGACACGGACGCCTTTCTCTGCTGAATTCCTCGGATGCTTTGAGGAACCAGCAGAATTAAGGCCAATGAACAACGTCCTGGATAACAAAGTGGGTTTAGAACACGACTGACATTAATGTAAAAGATTTTTAAAGCCGTTTAATTCTTTGGTCTGTTGTATTAAAGCTGTAGATGCGCCGCATGTGAGCGTGAGGGTTTTTCACTACCGGATCATCGGCATGCGGCATGCGTTTCCAAATGTGAGTGCGTGTGCCGCGGTGCACACAGCATCCGTTCAGCTCTGAGTGGCGGCTGCAGCGTGAGGGTTTTCCACCACGCTGGAATGAAGAGCTTCTGTTGTCGGGCTACAATCACACAAACTACCTTTTCGTTTCTAAAACGCGTATCTACGTTTACGCCGAGCGTCCACACCACTCCGGCGTTTTAGAGCCTCTAAAAAGTAGACGTTTGAAAACGCTACTGAAGCCGTTGTAGTTTAGAAACCTTTGAAAACGATGACTCATGAATCCACATTCGCTAATTGATTGGGTTTTTTGGTGGAGATCCACCAAATCCGCCCGACTAAGACGTGGACGTGGTCATCGTGATGTCACACATTGGTTTGTGGACGGCCGACGCCATCTTGTTTTTTTGCAACCAGTGAACAGGAAGTGACGAGTGACTGAGGAGTGACGTAGAGACGCCGTATACGTCTCTGGTGGAGACCTGTCAATCAGCGTGTAGCCCCGCCCTAAAGCATCCCCTGCTTTATGGTCTGTGTGACTCTAAATGGACCATAATGTACTAAATGAACATCATGCTGTATTGAAGAAGACTTGAAACTAGAGATTGAGACATAAACTCATGTTTACAATGTTTACTGAGGGAATAAATCAAGAGAGAAGTAGAGTCATTTTCTATAGACTTCTATACAACCAGAGGAGTCGCCCCCTGGTGGACACTAGGGAGAATATTGTGAAGTTCACACAGAAACGTAAAGGAACAAAAGCATAAATGCTCTCTAGTACGACGTCTAGCAACCAGCAGAGCTACAAGCGCAGAATTCAACTGCCGACCATTTGAGCACTTGTTGTGCGAGAGTCTCCTCTCCGAGCCGGGGAGCTGGTTCTCCTCCCCCCGGAGGAGGTGGGAGGGTAGGGCATGTCAGGAAGCCGCTGTGGTCAGCCACTAATGCAGTCCACACACAGAACACAGGACGGGTGCAGAAAGAAGAAGACCTGCTGACCTCGAGCTGCTGCTGGAGCTCGCTGTTGAGGCGCGTCAACACGGCGTTGGTCTCTTTGTTTTTACGGATCGCCGTCTGGATCTCCCTCTTCTGTTTGGACAGCAGCCTGAGAGAGAGTTTCACACACTTTGGTCAGCTTTGTGATCCATCGTCTGGATAGATAAAGTGTTAGAACATAGGTAAACTAGTTAAAGGCACTGAAGGGAACATATGAACGAACCTTCACCTAATTCCACTTCTTTCAGTGTTATTTGGGTCTAAACATGAACAAACTGACACCAAAATAATCAGATCAAAGCATTTACATCAACCAACCAGCCAGTTACTGACGATCAGCGACTTCAATGAGCCGCGTGGTCAATAAGGAGACACGAGCACATGTTCAAATCACTGCAGTGCATCTTAAAGTCTCACTTCACGACTTTTAATAAGTTCCTAAAGAGACAGTGTGTAGGATCTAGCACCATCTAGTGGTGAGGTTGACCATTGCAACCAACTGAATACTGAATCACAAGGTTGGTGAAATGAGAACGTTTTCACAGTTAACCTTTTAAGGAAGTGCGTTTCCTTAATTTCTACTGATGAAAGAGTTCAATGTTAGAAAACACTGAACTCACCATCGGTCCCACATGCAGAAACTGATTTATTTTGCAGTGTAACTGGTGGAAAAATACACATTTAATGTTGTTTGACCCGTGACTCCCTTTATTATATTTTTCTGTATATGGAACACAATATGACATTTATGAATACTTTATATTATATGCTACACACTGGCCCTTTAAACCTGCATTAATTGACTGTTTTAGCCACTAGGGGGCAGAAAAAGCTGAGGTTTATATAATACTTAATAAGAACAATATTGATTAGAGCAGCTGTTTTCTCTCTTAATTCACATAAATGTAATTTTTTTGGAGTCAATTTGAATCAATAAAATCCACGTTTAATCCATCAGATTCAGTTGAGGACTCAACTCGTTTGTATTTTAGGATCACAGAGTCAAACTGACCTCTGTTTGGTTGGAGTAGGAAACAGCGCAGCAGGTGGGGGCGTGGCCTCCAGGT
Source organism: Melanostigma gelatinosum (assembly GCF_949748355.1). Taxonomy (NCBI): domain Eukaryota; kingdom Metazoa; phylum Chordata; class Actinopteri; order Perciformes; family Zoarcidae; genus Melanostigma; species Melanostigma gelatinosum. The sequence goes on along the minus strand of NW_027635124.1, from coordinate 18,246 downwards.
TCTGGCTCTCTGCATGGTATTTCTTGCGGACCGGCTTCTGTGGCGCCTGACTGAGAGGAAGTCCAATCATGTCCTGAAGGAAAGAACGCAAAGTTAGCCTCAGCCTCAGCCTCAAACATTTTTAGGTGAAGAAAATGTTAACTCTCATGAACAAAAACATACTGTGAGGACAAGGACAACTCCCAGACTGACCACCGCCGTGGTAGAGACCTGTCAATCAGCGTGTAGCCCCGCCCTAAAGCATCCCCTGCTTTATGGTCTGTGTGACTCTAAATGGACCATAATGTACTAAATGAACATCATGCTGTATTGAAGAAGACTTGAAACTAGAGATTGAGACAAACTCATGTTTACAATGTTTACTGAGGGAATAAATCAAGAGAGAAGTAGAGTCATTTTCTATAGACTTCTATACAACCAGAGGAGTCGCCCCCTGGTGGACACTAGAGAGAATGCAGCTTTAACACTTTCAGCCTGGAAGCCGTAACATTTGCGATGTCGATGTCACGTATTGGGTCAAAACACATCTCGATTTGTGAATTTCTCGGTATCGTCCAGCTCTACTCTGAGGATCTGGGAGGCAGCTTTTAATGTTCCTGCTTTATTTGTTACATTTGCAAACACAAGTCGATGAGTAAAGAAGAGGTTTGTTCTCACCTCTTCCCTGAAGTGACTGAAGTCAGCAAAGTTCGGCTGCTGCACTTTTTTCTGGGGAGTTTTCTCTGAAACGCCGATGAACTGAGAAACCTGACGAGGGCGACGAGAGGACTTTTCTCTCAGAGATTCAGAGACATTTGAACAAAGAGGATTTGAGCACATGAGAAATGAAAGCCGGCTCACCTGTGAGGAGGCTGGTCGAGGAGGGAGGGCAGGAGGAGGCGGCATCCAGCCGCTCTTTATGCCTGAAATCCAGACAAACATCACAGAGGAGTAAACCAGAGCGGCTCGCCTCGACTGTCCTCTCAGGACTGTTTTCACTTTTAAAAACACAAATAAAACTCATATGTTCATGATCAGACACCGACTTGCACTCACCTTTCTGACTGAGCAATAAAAGATTCATTTCCCTTTTTTGTTCTTCCGTGAAAGGAGAACAGTTTTACTGAACACGCTCACTTAAAGCTGCAGGAGTTCATGCAACAACCTCTCGTGTGAACACGTTCATTCTTCTTGTACAAGTGGAGGAGAACTTGCTGCATTCATTCAGCGACCTGTCAATCACTGTAGCCCCGCCCTAAAGCATCCCCTGCTTTATGGTCTGTGTGACTCTAAATGGAGCATAATGTACTAAATGAACATCATGCTGTATTGAAGAAGACTTGAAACTAGAGATTGAGACATAAACTCATGTTTACAATGTTTACTGAGGGAATAAATCAAGAGAGAAGTAGAGTCATTTTCTATAGACTTCTATACAACCAGAGGAGTCGCCCCCTGGTGGACACTAGAGAGAATGCAGCTTTCACACATGAAGCTCTGAAGAACTTTTAAGAAGCGGAGGTTGCCTCCTGGTCGTACCTGGAGCGCCCTGCTGGAAGAGCTTGTTGAGGTCCAGCGAGGAGGCTCTGGAGTGGGTTTTCTGGGGTCGAGGCGGGGGGGTGGGAGGCTCTTCTGTCTTCTTCACGGCATCTTCGATAGAAGTGCTGGAGTAAGACCTGGACCAGAGGTCACATGGTGGGGAAACAAAAACAAGAGGTTTTAAAGGAGCAACGAGTTCAGAGGACTGGAATAACTCACGGGGGGGGGGGGGGGGGTCTCACCTCGGCCTAGTTCTCGTCCTCATGTGGGGGTCCAGGTCCTGAGGCGGCTCTGAGGACGGACACGAGACATGAACACACTTCAGGATCCGGCTGCGAACGAGAAGCAACTACAAACAAGGTTATTAAAGTGTCTCTTGAATTCTAACTGGCTTTCTCCATTTTATTTGGCCTTCATCAATGATTTGAGTTCTCAGAGGTTTCGTTGTGTATATCTGTCGTTGTACTTTGTAGTTGTGTTTGTAGTTGTGGTTGTAGTTTGTAGTTGTAGTTGTAGTTTGTAGTTGTAGTTTGTAGTTGTAGTTTGTAGTTGTAGTTTGTAGGTGTAGCTATGGTTGTAGTTTGTAGTTGTAGTTTGTAGTTGTAGTTTGTAGTTTGTAGTTGGTAGTTGTCGTTTGTAGTTGTGGTTGTAGCTTGTAGTTGTAGTTTTTAGTTATGGTTGTAGTTTTAGCTGTGGTTGTAGTTTGCAGTTGTAGTTTGCAGTTGTAGGTTGTAGTTTGTAGTTTGTAGTTTGTAGTTTGTAGTTGTAGTTTGTCGGTGTGGTTGTAGTTTGTAGTTGTAGCTGTAATTTGTGGTTGTAGTTTGTAGTTGTGGTTGCAGTTGTAGTTTGTAGTTGTAGTTTGTAGTTGTGGTTATAGTTTGTAGTTGTGGTTGTAGTTTGTAGTTTGTAGGTGTGGTTGTAGTTTGTAGTTTGTAGTTTTAGTTTGTGGTTGTAGTTTGTGGTTGTGGTTATAGTTAGTAGTTGTAGTTTGTAGTTTGTAGTTGTAGTTTGTGGTTGTAGTTTGTAGTTGTGGTTGTAGTTTGTAGTTTGTGGTTGTAGTTTGTAGTTGTAGGTTGTAGTTTGTAGTTTGTAGTTGTGGTTGTAGTTTGTAGTTGTAGTTTGTGGTTGTAGTTTGTAGGATCATGGTGTTTCAGGTCTGAGCTCTACAGCTCGCTGGTTAAACAGCATCTGATCTGATCAAATACATAAATCATCTTCTTGTTGTTGATTCTACAGAAACAGCGTGAATGTGAAGCGTCGCAGCGCCACCTGCTGGAACGTCACCGTCACCAGGAGTTCATATATATTTATATATTAAAGATAAATACTGGAATTCATCTCGGTCCAGTACATGGTTGTTATTCAGCTACGTTATGTGTTCACAGCTTCTTGTAGTCGGTTCTAGTTCATAACAATAAGCCGACAGTAAGACAGGAACGTTAAACTTTAAGCGTTATTGATTTCACCAGATGTGAGTAAAGTAATCACTGATGTCACCAACACTCACAACCCAACGGCCTTCATTGATCCCGAGCGATTATATTTATTCATATAGATTATTGTTCATCGAGTACGATGCTGCTGCAGCGTCTGCAATGACTCAACCTGATAAATGAACACGTGAAAGGTGAATATAGTGTTCGTATGTTATTATATTCATACGTTCGTCTGGTTTCTGGTGTTTTTATCCGACCTCGTATTTATTATTATTCTTCTCTTTGATTATCGAGCTGCTGTAACAACTCCTCCGACGAACAAAGTTCTGAGAGAGACGATGCTTTAAGCGCGGAGGACAGACGATGCGTCTCCGTGCAGTAACCGTCTTCTCGGACAGGTTGAACTCAAAGGACGGAGGATCACCTGTCCTCTCGGTGAACGCAGCGAGACGCACAACACGCTGCTCTGGAGACGTCGTCTCCGTCGTCACGCCAACATCTGCAGAACAGAAACAAACGTCAGCAGCAGAACCACGAGAACCACGAGGACCACGAGAACCACGAGGACGTGTTCTGATTCATAGTTTCATGATGAAGAGGAGCTCACTCATCTGATCTACAATATAATTCAGTATTTAGAGATTCATTTATTGAAATCAGAGAGTCAAAAGTCAAACAATAGTAAACAATAATAATAAATAAATTTTCTATTAAAATAACTGCTGAACAGTATATATATATATATACATATACATACATATATATATATACATACACACACACACACGTTCTGTGTAAATGTGTGAAGTTCAAACAGAGATCATCACCTTCATGTGTTCCACATCAAGCTTTTAAACTGAAGCGCTTTGTTGGAGAATCTTCTCGTGGATTCTTTGAAGTCGTGGGCTTAAATGAACTCTTCACCTCGTTCACGCGACTCCTCCTTCACTTCCGCTTCTGTTGAGGTCAGACGCTCGATGACGCTCCGATTCTAAAAGACAAAATGTTTCATCGTGAGAACGACGTAAAGTCTGCGTCACACTTCAGGAAGTAGAGCCCTCGCGTGCAGCTTGTTGCTGCCCCCTACAGGCGGCCAGCGGGAACTCCACCGTCACTTATTTCTGTAAGAAAGTGGAAGGAGGACGTAGTTCACCGTGACACTCGGCCTCGGCTCAGCGTCCTCAAAGACGATCAGCGGCTCCGCGCTCTGCGGACACGAGCACGAGCACGAGCACGAGCAGAGAAGCAACAAAGAGTCGCGAGTGAAGGAGGAACGACCGGAGAACCGTTCCAGACCAGAGACTCTCCGGCGGCGTCTCACCTCAGTGTCCGGCGTGTCCTCGTCCTGCGGCTGCACGGAGCCCGTCCTCAGCGTCGGCGGGAGGCTCTCTGGGAGCGGGAACCCGTTCTTACGGGCCACGATCAGGTGGAAGGCCGTGCAGAACTCGGAGAACGTGAGCGCTCCGTCTCTGTCCACGTCGCTCAGCTCCCTTCAAGAACCGTAGACAAGAGAAGAGCGCCGATTATTCAATGTAGGTCAACAAAGATGATGAATAATGAAAGAAAAGAGTTGAACGCTTTATTTGTGGGTCCATCATTTCCTAATCATATATTTATATTCAATAATCTGTTTAAAAATAAAAGAATCTCAATTTAAACCAAAGCAAATATTTATTTTTAATTCATAGATACAAATACAATTCATCGCCAAATTATTCATTAATTTCAATTGGAAACCAACAATTAAACACAGTTGGTATATTCTAAATCATTTCTGCAAAATAAGAATGCTTATAAGAAATAAGTAAATGATTCTGAAGCTCCAGAAATAAAGTGACAACGACACAAAACTCCGTAAGAGACGCAGCAGCAGAGCAGCATCAACTCTACGAACGAGTCTACGTTTGCATCTCCAGATTTCTCCTAAATTCACCAAAAGTCACCATTAGACCTCATTTGCATATTGAAACTGAGGCGTGGCGCAGACATTCGCATGACTCAGCACTTACCAGATGTGGGAGAGCTCTGGAATCGGGAGTTTAGATTTAGTGAAGAAGTTCTTTGCAATGGTTCCTGGAGAAGAGACGCAACATGGTGGAATAGTTTGAATGTGATTTATAATCATAAATATCTGCAGCAGGGGGGGGGGGTCCATACCCAGGATGAGAGCCCCCAGGTCGGGCTGCAGGCTCTGGAACTGATTGGTGTAATACTCCAGCTGTTCCTCTGTGATCCTCCAGGGGTCGTCTTCAGGGCCGTCCACGAGGCCCTGCTGGTCCAGCCTCTCCGACGAGGAGGTCTAAGGGGGGGGGGGGGCATAAATCACAATCAACAACTTATTGCATTGTGCCGGTGGCGCTGGGGGGGGGGCAGGCGTTTACCCTCGCGGGACGCTCGGCGGCAGCTCTGGTCCCGGGAGAGGAGCGCTGGTCCGGGTGAACCGTGGGCCGAGAGGACGGCTTGTTCTCGTAGGCTGGAGGGAGGAGGAGGAGGAGGAGGAGGAGGAGGAGGAGGAGGAGGAGGAGGAGGAGACTCAACACGCTGACTATACAAATCCATAAATCAGACAGAATGGAAGATGTTCAGGTGAAAAAGCAGCGAGCGGAGAGACATCAGAGCTCCAGGTGTCCTTCACATCTCGGTTCATTCATAACTCATAACTCATAACTCATGACTCATAACTCATGACCACAGCAGGACGTGTGCTCCGAGAGATTCACAGTGATGATCTGGAAACATGCTGAGTTAGTTTATGAACTCTGCTGATGAAAGCAGATGTGGAGGCGAGTTCAGGCCTGAAAAGTGAATCGTGAGAAGAGCGGCCGTGTGAGCGTCTGCTGGCGTACCGGTCAGCGGGTCGGCCCCGTGGCTCTGCTCGGCGTAGGGGGAGCCTCGGTACGGCGGCGGGGAGCGAGGCGGCGAGCTGCCCGGGGACCGGGGCTCCTTCAGGGACAAAGTATTATTACACATACAAAGAAGTACTACAAGTACTCTGAATACATTCACTCATAGAACACGTCGGACGAGTTTCAGTCAGTCGCACATTATAGAGACGGTCCTGATGTTCTGTAGTGTGTGTGTGTGTGTGTGTGTGTGTGTGTGTGTGTGTGTGTGTGTGTGTGTGTGTGTGTGTGTGTGTGTGTGTGTGTGTGTGTGTGTGTGTGTGTGTGTGGTTCTCCTGCAGCAGAGCAGCAGCTGCTGCGTCCTGAGAGGTAGAATCAGTGTTCCAGTGACTGGAGTCTCTAGAACACGTCTTCAGACTCGAGGAAATAAGACATTTATTTCACTACTTAGTCTGTAGATTTCTCCTAAATTCACCAAACGTTACCACGACATAACGCCTCATTTGCACATTTAAACATAACGTTTGATAAACCCTCATGGTGACATCTGTTAGTTAAACCAGTGTGTCTTATGTGCACATGGAGGCTTCCTGAGGTTTGTGTTGTGGGTCCTTGGAGCCGGTCTGGAGCCGGTCTGGAGCCGGTCTGGAGCCGGTCTGGAGCCGGTCTGGTCCTCCTGCTCTAACCTCTCAAACAACGAGGCCGTTCTGCTCCGCTGATCAAAGCCCACAGGAATGTCTCTGCACCGTCCCGCTCCTCAGTGACCCGTGCTTTATTACAAACTAAGAGACTCGCGTCATCCCGAACTCACCTTCCTGTCGACGTGGTCCTCCGGGCGTCTCCGGTCTGCTGGAGTCCAGGAGGCGGACCCGGGGGTCCCGGTCCCGCACTGAGCCCCCTGAGCGTCGAGGCTCGGGGGGACGACAGAGTACCGCATCGCTGGCTCGGTCTTGAGCCCGACAAACCGGGGCAGAGGTAGATCTAGAGGAGACACACGCAGGGATTCCTGTCTGTCTTTCCTCGTCTCGAGCTGGTTTAATGTACAGAAAGAGGATTCGTCTGATTGTGATGAATGAGACGAATGAGACGAAGACAGACACTTTTGAAGAACGACCATGAAGTTCACTTGTAGAACTGATTCTCTCTCAGGTCTTGGTGTGACTGATGGTGCGGCTCTTCTAATGAGGACAAAGCCACTTAGCCTGCTTCAAAAGTGCCTTTATGTCTTCGTCTGATTCGTCTCCTCCTCCTCCTCCTCCTCCTCCTCCTCCTCCTCCTCCTCCTCCTCCTCCTCCTCCTCCTTACTGGCCGTGATGCTGTCCAGGTGGATGGGCAGGGCTGACTGGGCCGCCGCCAGCAGCTTCAGGGCCACGAAGAACTGCGGCGTACCGAAGTAACCCAGACGCTTCGCCCCACACAACTCCGTCACCTGGAGGAGACGAGTTTTGTCTTTTAAGCTGCTTTATACATTAAATATCGTCTTTCATACGGCTGAAAGGGTGGCACTCTTTTCAGGAACAGAGGCTACGGAAGCCCAAAGGCTCAAAAGAAGAACAGCTGAAAGAAGTCAAGGTTTTGCCAGAATAATATTTCTCTAAATGACTTCATGTTTTCTGTGGAGACGTTTCTGTCAGTCACACAACTCCGTCACCTGGAGGAGACGAGTTTATTATTATTAAAGGACAACTATGCTTTAAGAATATAGTAAAGTAAATCTCATCTTTCGTAGAGCAGAGCGTGTTCCTTCTTTTCATCAACAGTGAAACAGCTGATGTGTCAGTTCAGTGTTGTTGTTGTAATTCTCATTTCAGCCACAAGAGGCTGAAGCACTTCCTCATGTTTTAATAGAACTAAAAGCATTTATTTTCTCTTTAATTTCTCGCTGCACTCTGAACACAAACATGAATGCTTTCAGTCACATGAAGAACACGGAGTCGTGGCGCACTTCAGCCTCTTGTGGCTGAAGTGAGAATTACAACAACAAACACAATCCTGAGAAGAAATTATTGAAAAACTTTAAAAAGATTATTCTGGTGAAACTTCTCCAGCCTCTTCTCTCACAGATGAAAACATTAATAATTGGAAATATTATCTTGGCAAATATTAAGACCAGCAGATTGTATTTTTCTATCTTTAACGTGTGATGATGTTCCATCATGGACAAAGACACTGTAGAGTGTTACAAGCTGTACGAACACAGTGGAGCTACAAGAAACAATGTGATCTGCTCAATGAACGCTTTGGGGGAGAAGAGAAGATCAGGATTATGGACCACAATCGTGTATAAATTCCTCAAATCACAACTGAAAGAAATATTGTTTTGAAAAAACCCGAAGCTTCTTGAAAAGTGAGACTGACGACGTGAGTCCTTTAAATACTGAAACAAATCAACGTGAACACAAAGTACCAGCGACTGAAGCTCACAGAGCTCCGCACTCTGCTCTCTTCA
>NW_027635124.1:0-7500 GCF_949748355.1 Melanostigma gelatinosum | reverse complement strand
CATATGTGTTGTTCAGTCTGTTCATCCTGCATCGCTGTTCTGTTCTTTAATGTAACGTTACTGGAGCGACAGAGTCTGTTGTTAGCGAGCTTTACCCAGCATGCAGTTCGGCGGTGAAATTTTATGAACGTACAATTATTAGTGCTACAAATTGTTTGTGTCACAAACTGTCGTGGTGATTTACTGTTAGAGAGCGTGAGTTGTGGGTTATTAATTGTTATAACCGTGACTCGGGTTCCCTCTCAATACACTTAAGACAACTCGCTCCGACTTCAACGACATGTTTTGCTGCCTGTTCAAGAGCGACAGCAGTAGTTTCCGCTGTGCACCGGTATGACCATATGTGACAAATACGGGAAATTAAAACCGGTTGAACCGGTCTACTGCCCAGCCCTACTGGTAGTTCTCTTGAATACACTTATTGTAAGTCGCTTGGATAAAAGAGTCTGCTGAATGACTGTAATGTAAAGTAAGGACCACCAAAGTCAGTAGGATTCACCCTCTGAGGATCACGAATGTCACCCCAAAAAACCCAACAGCACACCAACCAGCCTCGCCACAAGCCGACAGAACAATGAGCGTCTGGTGTTCGGTTCCATGTGGATCCGAGCCACACCTTCTGCAACCAACAGGTTCCACAACAACGTCTGTCAACATGCTGCACACACCTGAGACTGCACCTTCAGACGGACTCCTCACTCCAGCAGACACTAAAGGCTGAGTCAGCGCTAAACACTGGAGGCTAACCTCCCATGATGCTCTCTGAACGTCCACATGACAGAACATTACAATCACTTCTTGAAGCGTCACCATTACCGACTGGCTTTTATGTGTATTGTTCCTTTAACTGCTTTCATTTTATTATTGTTAGTCAATGAAATAAGATTGGTTTTGAATTAAATGCATGAAGTTCTTATTGTAGCGATTGGTTTCATTGTCTCACCTATTGTTTCATGAAGGATTTAAAGTTGACCTCAGTGTGTCTTGCTTTTGAACATTTAAATCACTTGTTGAACTTTATTTTTACAGGCTGGTTTTTATGTGATGCGGTCTTTTTACAGCTTTTATTTTACATTAAAATAAAATAGGTTGTTCCAACTGTGTCGATTGGTTTAATAGTCTCATCTTCTGCACCGTTCTATCCGTGTTGACGTTGGTCTGGCTCTGTTGGGCCTCACGGTTTGGCTTTTTGTTAAGTTGTGTGACGGTTCACCGTGTGGGTTTATGATTGGAGTAGAGACTCAGGCGCAGACTTCGACTCGGCCATGTAGCAGGAGAAGAGTCCGGCTCCACAGTGGAGCAGGAGAAGAGTCCGGCTCCACAGTGGAGCAGGAGAAGAGTCCGGCTCCACTGTGGAGCCGGAGAAGAGTCCGGCTCCACAGTGGAGCAGGAGAAGAGTCCGGCTCCACAGTGGAGCAGGAGAAGAGTCCGGCTCCACTGTGGAGCCGGAGAAGAGTCCGGCTCCACAGTGGAGCAGGAGAAGAGTCCGGCTCCACTGTGGAGCCGGAGAAGAGTCCTGCTCCACTGTGGAGCCGGACTCTTCTCCTGCTCCAGCTCCTTATCTGCTGTAAACACAGACCAGACATGAAGATCCTAACCTCCGTAAAGCTGCTCACGTTAGCGGAACCATGACTCCACAAAGAGTCGGGTCATGAAGAGAAATTCAACCTTCTTTTGACTAAAAAGAAAGTGTATATTCACAGCGACAACCCGCCTCACATCTCCTCTGTCATCGTGAGTCCCGGAGGAAACGCAGCATTTGTGAGACGGTTTGACACAATGACCCAGAAGCCGGCACAGAGACCACGGAGCGGTCCTGCAGACATCCTGCAGCCGGGCCGAGCGCAGCTCAGAGGCTGCGTGTCAATCAGCCCTGTGTGGTGGCGGCGGCGGCGGTCCAGGCCCGGACAGGAAGGAAAGCGCAACTCAATGCCAAACTTCCTGACACCCACTCAGACACACAATGGGCCGGGATCGTCCCACGGGGACCGGGAGTGTCATGAACGGAGGCCCGGCGCAACCTGCTGCGTTGGTCTGAGCTGGAAAATATGTTTATGTCCCTGTGATGAGTCAGCAAAACTACTCTGACTCAGTCGTTCTGGAGCCAATGAAAAAACTCTTTATCCTTAAAATGAATACTAAGAAGAGAGATATTTATGTCTCGGAGATTGTACAGAAAAATAAATGGTTTTTTTCGAGGTTCAAATTATACTTTGATGAAAAAATAGTGTATATATATATATATATATATATATATATATATATATATATATATATATATTTCACATTGTTGCTTTTTCCCCCTCTGGCTCCAGGCAGCCATTGGTTTCCATTCATTTCTGTCCAGTATCAAAAATGTCTGTTCTTTCACAGTGAACATCAAGCCGGTGCTATTTTTGTCATATAGTCAAACTGTTGTTGTTGTTGTTGTTGTTGTTATGTAGTATTGGTAATGTAGTTTGAAAGTTTGCGCAGCATTTCCTCAATGTGGTGTAACAATAGCACAAGCGCAGAGAAGTCAAGCCTCATGAATGTCCTGTACACCTGTTTGAATGTCTCCTTGATGTTTTCTATTGTTGACGTCACACCAGACAAACGGTGCATTTCATTGCTCTTGAATTGAACTTTTAATTGCTACGAGTTGGAATGTGTTACTTTGTCCTTTCTTCGTTACATAGTTACCTTTAATGTTCACTGTGATGGAAACGAAGGGAAAACAATGGTTGCAGTGGAATCACAGGAAACGTTCTGAAAATACAGCAGCACGGTTTGCTAAATTGTTCACTGCAGAGATCAAACTGTTGGTCAAATATTTAGATGGTAGACAGAAACTAGTGCCAACTACTTTGAGAAATGACAATCAAAAGGTAGTTTTTCTTGCAATGATTTTCTGATCTCAGTTTCCAAACTGAGGACTTTTCATTAATAATAATAACAATTAATAATAATTAATAACTAATTACTGCGGATCTATAAACCAGCTGTCGGACAAAACAAACAATCTCACAATCACAAACAGAGTTGACTGTAAAATGTCAGTTTAGACAATTGAAAGATCTGAGTAAAGTCAACTTAAAACCATTACTAAGAGTGAATTATTAAGGAAAATATGTTGTTGAGTTTTGGTTCTCTTTTCAGACACGTTGTCAAACTTGGTACTTAAAAATGCTGCCAAATTATGATGAAAACACTTGAAATGAAAGTGCATGTTGTTGGAATGCAGATTGTTCACGACGATGAACATGTACTTGTTAGTATTATTGTATTATTGTCATTTGTTTACAATATCAGTTACATTAAATTTAACTTTTTTTTTAGAAATGCATTTTGAGGCCTAGAAACAGTGACTGCAGTAACAGAATCTTGCGTTAAAAACTCCTCTGCTGTGATTGGTGGTTTGAAATGACAGCTCTAGTTTTCACTACTACAACTAAAAGCAGGTCCCTGAACACAACCGGGTATAAAACGCACATTTCCTGCGGATCAACAGACTGAAATGCTGCAGGGCCACCAATGCACTTCGGGGGACGTGCAGCTACCAGTGCAGCGAGACCTCCAGAGAGACTGCCACCAACATACAAACCAGCAGAACTGCACAGAAGCAGCATCTCATGGATCCTCTGGACCGGCTCAGCGACCACCAGAGGGGCTTTGCCCTCCCGCCGCAGCTCCCTTCACACTTGATACCACGCGACCGCGCGAGCAGCTGACACTCACTTTGTGCAGAGATTCCGGCGGCAGCTGAGACGCGTTGAACAGCTCCGCCACTTTACCGGACGACAGCGTCCCGGAGGCGTCGGCTTGACACAGGCTGTGCAGACCCGAGTAATACCGCTGCTCGTGCTCGTTCAGGGAGATGAAGCTCCCCGCGGGCGCCGCCGCACCGGATTCCTGATCCATTCCCGGTGTTGGTGTCGGAGGGAGGGAGAGGTGGGGTGCATGGAGGGGGAAACACTAGGAGCGAACAGATCGATACATGCCGGTGCACCGGACACCGGCTCCCGTTTCCAATCGTGTAGCTGGCGGTGTCCCCTCCCGGTGAGAGCGCTCCTGGGGAGGATCAGACTGACTGAGCCGCTCCGGTTTCAGGCTCATCCACTCCCACTGCCGGTAATGGCCGGTTGTGGCAGTACCGGCCTCCGCCGGCTGGGGGCGGTAGAGCGCAGGAAGAAGATGTCTGCTTTATATTTTACATCCAACGATGAAGAAAGAACTTTAATAAGATTCCTTCTCTTCACAGGATCACTTTCTGTTTTATTAAAGACGGTGTATGGAAGCGCATCACTGCCACTGTGATGAAAACATAAAGATCAATAATTAACACGATGACAACAACAAAGTCATAAGAACCAGTCACATATATTCATATGACAACAAAGCATGACATCCATCCAGCAGCCCTGCAGCGGATCCACGCATTCCACCACACAAGAGCACGAGCCATCAGATATTATTCATGGGACACACGACAGACAAACAAACGATGTAAACAAACAAACGTTTGTCACCCACCGAATGCTGTTCACGTTAACGATGCACTGGGATGAACCAATCACGCGCACGTTAATGCAGACGCACTCAGCAGGCTACCTCGGTACCACTGGCCCGTCAAAGAATACGCCCACAACATGTCAAACTACTGATCTGATTGGTTGAAGACTCTGACAATCAACAATGTCGTCCCCATTCGCTTTAAGTCTACCTGGAGGACCTCGCGCCTCTCCTTACATGGAGACATAGAGGCTGAATCTGATTGGATGAAAGCTCTCCTTAAAACGAGCTGTGCTGGAAGCAGAGCAACAGAGGAAGACAGGAGCTGTGCAATGAGAAATGATAAAATATCCATAACTGTGTGATTGTGTTTCGGCCTGAGCTCATCACTGCAGTAAAAAGTACAGTCCGTCCGTAATGTCGTGAAACAGAAACAGAGTCGTTCAAATACTCAGTTATTGTACTTAATAACGTTCCAACGCTGCTCGTGAGTAATACATGTATTCTGAATGAGCCATCATCTGTTCAGGGAAATATGTGCAGCCTGTGGTTCTGCTGTCAGAGAAGTAAGACACAGAAATGAGCCGTTTGAAGAAACTCAATGACAGAAATAAACTGCTCCAAATTATGAAAAATAATCTGAAGGTACTCGTGTTTTTACTCCCGCTTGTTGAGTTCATCCTCACAATACAGCACAAATGAAACAAGAGAAATATTTATTATATATATATATATATCTATCTATCTATCTATCTATCTATCTATCTATCTATCTATCTATCTATCTATCTATCTATCTATCTATCTATCTATCTATATATATATATATATATATATATATATATATATAGATATATATTATTATTATATGTGGGAGTGGTTTAACTGTCAGCAGGTTGTTTTCACATTGTTTCATCATGGGCGTGGTCTGTTTGATGTAATAACACTTATGACATTTTATGGGAGCAGAAGAGCGTTTATAGGGCCGAGTGCTCTTTAATGCTGCTGACGAGGCTTTTAAATTGCCAGGACAGGATGGATGATTAACCTTCAAATTGAAGACTTTCCTCAGCAGCCTGTTCCGTACTGAGCTCACCGTGTCCACTGTGAGACATTGTGTTGTCTCACCGTGTCCACTGTGAGACGTTGTGTTGTCTCACCGTGTCCACTGTGAGACGTTGTGTTGTCTCACCGTGTCCACTGTGAGACGTTGTGTTGTCTCACCGTGTCCACTGTGAGACATTGTGTTGTCTCACCGTGTCCACTGTGAGACGTTGTGTTGTCTCACATCAGAATGTGTTTTAGGAAAACCCCGATGAAGATATCAACATCAAACTTCCCCAGTTGGTTACTGACTTTAAGACAATTATATTTTGTACGACAAGTTTTCTGAAAATGTTTAAATCTGTTTAAAATGTTTAAATCTGACAACGAGTCAGTTTCTTGCAATGTGTGCTAGTTTTCATACATTTCCAGAACATGAATGTGAACGTTGGACAAAGCCAGGCTCAAAATGATCCTTTTATTTTGTTGACTGAGATCATTTTAGATATCTCTCATAAATCAGAAAACACTGTCAACAGACATAAAACATCCATGTTCTCCATGTTTTATTAATATAAATGCGTGTGTGAGTGATGTGTGAACCTTCAGCACACAGAGAGGAATGAACGAGTGAAGTTTGGTGAATGTAAGAGCTGCTGAAGTGGAGATTTATCATCAGAGTCCTTTAAAGAGACGTTTAGTTACATCGCAGACATTTAGAGACTCTACAGGTGAATATTCACCACTTCATCACTCACATTAAGAAGACTACAGGTGAATATTCACCACTTCATCACTCACATTAAGAAGACTACAGGTGAATATTCACCACTTCATCACTCACATTAAGAGACTCTACAGGTGAATATTCACCACTTCATCACTCATATTAAGAGACTCTACAGGTGAATATTCACCACTTCATCACTCACATTAAGAGACTCTACAGGTGAATATTCACCACTTCATCACTCATATTAAGAGACTCTACAGGTGAATATTCACCACTTCATCACTCACATTAAGAATACTCTACAGGTGAATATTCACCACTTCATCACTCATATTAAGAGACTCTACAGGTGAATATTCACCACTTCATCACTCACATTAAGAATACTCTACAGGTGAATATTCACCACTTCATCACTCATATTAAGAGACTCTACAGGTGAATATTCACCACTTCATCACTCATATTAAGAGACTCTACAGGTGAATATTCACCACTTCATCACTCACATTAAGAGACTCTACAGGTGAATATTCACCACTTCATCACTCATATTAAGAGACTCTACAGGTGAATATTCACCACTTCATCACTCACATTAAGAGACTCTACAGGTGAATATTCACCACTTCATCACTCATATTAAGAGACTCTACAGGTGAATATTCACCACTTCATCACTCACATTAAGAATACTCTACAGGTGAATATTCACCACTTCATCACTCACATTAAGAAGACTCTACAGGTGAATATTCACCACTTCATCACTCACATTAAGAATACTCTACAGGTGAATATTCACCACTTCATCACTCACATTAAGAAGACTCTACAGGTGAATATTCACCACTTCATCACTCACATTAAGAGACTCTACAGGTGAATATTCACCACTTCATCACTCACATTAAGAAGACTCTACAGGTGAATATTCACCACTTCATCACTCACATTAAGAGGAGTATTTATTGTGTTACAAGTTTTCTGAAATGTGATGTTTAAATATGTAAATGAGGCGTTATGTAAAGGTAACGTTTGGTGAATTTAGTAGAAATCTACAGACGTAAACAGACAAAGTATGAAATAAATGTTTTCTTTCCTCTCGTCTGAAAGAAGACGAGTTATGGAGGAAAAATAGACCAAAATCTGTATTTTGATGAGAGCATGAAGAGCACTGAATGAGGCTCATTGACCTCTCAGTCTGACATGTGTTGTAGTTTCGGGTCACC
>NW_027635125.1:0-27550 GCF_949748355.1 Melanostigma gelatinosum | reverse complement strand
TATTTTTTTTTTCCAAAGTAACTAAAAAAGTAACTTTTTTTCCAAAGTAACTAAAAAAGTAACTTTTTTTCCAAAGTAACTAAAAAAGTAACTTTTTTTCCAAAGTAACTAAAAAAGTAACTTTTTTTCCAAAGTAACTAAAAAAGTAACTTTTTTTCCAAAGTAACTAAAAAAATATTTTTTTTTCCAAAGTAACTAAAAAAGTAACTTTTTTTCCAAAGTAACTAAAAAAGTAACTTTTTTTCCAAAGTAACTAAAAAAATATTTTTTTTTCCAAAGTAACTAAAAAAGTAACTTTTTTTCCAAAGTAACTAAAAAAATATTTTTTTTCCCAAAGTAACTAAAAAAATATATTTTTTTCCAAAGTAACTAAAAAAATATTTTTTTTTCCAAAGTAACTAAAAAAATATTTTTTTTTCCAAAGTAACTAAAAAAATATTTTTTTTTCCAAAGTAACTAAAAAAATATTTTTTTTTCCAAAGTAACTAAAAAAATATTTTTTTTTCCAAAGTAACTAAAAAAGTAACTTTTTTTTCCAAAGTAACTAAAAAAGTAACTTTTTTTCCAAAGTAACTAAAAAAATATTTTTTTTTCCAAAGTAACTAAAAAAATATTTTTTTTTCCAAAGTAACTAAAAAAGTAACTTTTTTTCCAAAGTAACTAAAAAAGTAACTTTTTTTCCAAAGTAACTAAAAAAATATTTTTTTTTCCAAAGTAACTAAAAAAATATTTTTTTTTCCAAAGTAACTAAAAAAGTAACTTTTTTTCCAAAGTAACTAAAAAAGTAACTTTTTTTCCAAAGTAACTAAAAAAGTAACTTTTTTTCCAAAGTAACTAAAAAAGTAACTTTTTTTCCAAAGTAACTAAAAAAATATTTTTTTTTCCAAAGTAACTAAAAAAGTAACTTTTTTTCCAAAGTAACTAAAAAAATATTTTTTTTTCCAAAGTAACTAAAAAAATATTTTTTTTCCAAAGTAACTAAAAAAGTAACTTTTTTTCCAAAGTAACTAAAAAACTAACTTTTTTTCCAAAGTAACTAAAAAAGTAACTTTTTTTCCAAAGTAACTAAAAAAATATTTTTTTTTCCAAAGTAACTAAAAAAGTAACTTTTTTTCCAAAGTAACTAAAAAAGTAACTTTTTTTCCAAAGTAACTTTTTTTCCAAAGTAACTAAAAAAATATTTTTTTTTCCAAAGTAACTAAAAAAGTAACTTTTTTTCCAAAGTAACTAAAAAAGTAACTTTTTTTCCAAAGTAACTTTTTTTCCAAAGTAACTAAAAAATATTTTTTTCCCAAAGTAACTAAAAAAGTAACTTGTTTCCAAAGTAACTAAAAAAATATTTTTTTTTCCAAAGTAACTAAAAAAATATTTTTTTTTCCAAAGTAACTAAAAAAGTAACTTTTTTCCCAAAGTAACTAAAAAAGTAACTTTTTTTCCAAAGTAACTAAAAAAAATTTTTTTTTTCCAAAGTAACTAAAAAAGTAACTTTTTTTCCAAAGTAACTAAAAAAATATTTTTTTTTCCAAAGTAACTAAAAAAGTAACTTTTTTTCCAAAGTAACTAAAAAAGTAACTTTTTTTCCAAAGTAACTAAAAAAGTAACTTTTTTTCCAAAGTAACTAAAAAAGTAACTTTTTTTCCAAAGTAACTAAAAAAGTAACTTTTTTTCCAAAGTAACTAAAAAAGTAACTTTTTTTCCAAAGTAACTAAAAAAGTAACTTTTTTCCAAAGTAACTAAAAAAATATTTTTTTTTCCAAAGTAACTAAAAAAATATTTTTTTTTCCAAAGTAACTAAAAAAATATTTTTTTTTCCAAAGTAACTAAAAAAGTAACTTTTTTTCCAAAGTAACTAAAAAAGTAACTTTTTTTCCAAAGTAACTAAAAAAATATTTTTTTTTCCAAAGTAACTAAAAAAGTAACTTTTTTTCCAAAGTAACTAAAAAAGTAACTTTTTTTCCAAAGTAACTAAAAAAATATTTTTTTTTCCAAAGTAACTAAAAAAATATTTTTTTTTCCAAAGTAACTAAAAAAGTAACTTTTTTTCCAAAGTAACTAAAAAAGTAACTTTTTTTCCAAAGTAACTAAAAAAGTAACTTTTTTTCCAAAGTAACTAAAAAAGTAACTTTTTTTCCAAAGTAACTAAAAAAGTAACTTTTTTTCCAAAGTAACTAAAAAAATATTTTTTTTTCCAAAGTAACTAAAAAAGTAACTTTTTTTCCAAAGTAACTAAAAAAGTAACTTTTTTTCCAAAGTAACTAAAAAAATATTTTTTTTTCCAAAGTAACTAAAAAAGTAACTTTTTTTCCAAAGTAACTAAAAAAATATTTTTTTTCCCAAAGTAACTAAAAAAATATATTTTTTTCCAAAGTAACTAAAAAAATATTTTTTTTTCCAAAGTAACTAAAAAAATATTTTTTTTTCCAAAGTAACTAAAAAAATATTTTTTTTTCCAAAGTAACTAAAAAAATATTTTTTTTTCCAAAGTAACTAAAAAAATATTTTTTTTTCCAAAGTAACTAAAAAAGTAACTTTTTTTTCCAAAGTAACTAAAAAAGTAACTTTTTTTCCAAAGTAACTAAAAAAATATTTTTTTTTCCAAAGTAACTAAAAAAATATTTTTTTTTCCAAAGTAACTAAAAAAGTAACTTTTTTTCCAAAGTAACTAAAAAAGTAACTTTTTTTCCAAAGTAACTAAAAAAATATTTTTTTTTCCAAAGTAACTAAAAAAATATTTTTTTTTCCAAAGTAACTAAAAAAGTAACTTTTTTTCCAAAGTAACTAAAAAAGTAACTTTTTTTCCAAAGTAACTAAAAAAGTAACTTTTTTTCCAAAGTAACTAAAAAAGTAACTTTTTTTCCAAAGTAACTAAAAAAATATTTTTTTTTCCAAAGTAACTAAAAAAGTAACTTTTTTTCCAAAGTAACTAAAAAAATATTTTTTTTTCCAAAGTAACTAAAAAAATATTTTTTTTCCAAAGTAACTAAAAAAGTAACTTTTTTTCCAAAGTAACTAAAAAACTAACTTTTTTTCCAAAGTAACTAAAAAAGTAACTTTTTTTCCAAAGTAACTAAAAAAATATTTTTTTTTCCAAAGTAACTAAAAAAGTAACTTTTTTTCCAAAGTAACTAAAAAAGTAACTTTTTTCCAAAGTAACTTTTTTTCCAAAGTAACTAAAAAAATATTTTTTTTCCAAAGTAACTAAAAAAGTAACTTTTTTTCCAAAGTAACTAAAAAAGTAACTTTTTTTCCAAAGTAACTTTTTTTCCAAAGTAACTAAAAAAATATTTTTTTCCCAAAGTAACTAAAAAAGTAACTTGTTTCCAAAGTAACTAAAAAAATATTTTTTTTTCCAAAGTAACTAAAAAAATATTTTTTTTTCCAAAGTAACTAAAAAAGTAACTTTTTTTCCAAAGTAACTAAAAAAGTAACTTTTTTTCCAAAGTAACTAAAAAAATATTTTTTTTTCCAAAGTAACTAAAAAAATATTTTTTTTTCCAAAGTAACTAAAAAAGTAACTTTTTTTCCAAAGTAACTAAAAAAGTAACTTTTTTTCCAAAGTAACTAAAAAAATATTTTTTTTTCCAAAGTAACTAAAAAAATATTTTTTTTTCCAAAGTAACTAAAAAAGTAACTTTTTTTCCAAAGTAACTAAAAAAGTAACTTTTTTTCCAAAGTAACTAAAAAAGTAACTTTGTTTCCAAAGTAACTAAAAAAGTAACTTTTTTTCCAAAGTAACTAAAAAAATATTTTTTTTTCCAAAGTAACTAAAAAAGTAACTTTTTTTCCAAAGTAACTAAAAAAGTAACTTTTTTTCCAAAGTAACTAAAAAAATATTTTTTTTTCCAAAGTAACTAAAAAAGTAACTTTTTTTCCAAAGTAACTAAAAAAATATTTTTTTTCCCAAAGTAACTAAAAAAATATATTTTTTTCCAAAGTAACTAAAAAAATATTTTTTTTTCCAAAGTAACTAAAAAAATATTTTTTTTTCCAAAGTAACTAAAAAATATTTTTTTTTCCAAAGTAACTAAAAAAATATTTTTTTTTCCAAAGTAACTAAAAAAATATTTTTTTTTCCAAAGTAACTAAAAAAGTAACTTTTTTTCCAAAGTAACTAAAAAAGTAACTTTTTTTCCAAAGTAACTAAAAAAATATTTTTTTTTCCAAAGTAACTAAAAAAATATTTTTTTTTCCAAAGTAACTAAAAAAGTAACTTTTTTTCCAAAGTAACTAAAAAAATATTTTTTTTTCCAAAGTAACTAAAAAAGTAACTTTTTTTCCAAAGTAACTAAAAAAATATTTTTTTTTCCAAAGTAACTAAAAAAATATTTTTTTTCCAAAGTAACTAAAAAAGTAACTTTTTTTCCAAAGTAACTAAAAAACTATCTTTTTTTCCAAAGTAACTAAAAAAGTAACTTTTTTTCCAAAGTAACTAAAAAAATATTTTTTTTCCAAAGTAACTAAAAAAGTAACTTTTTTTCCAAAGTAACTAAAAAAGTAACTTTTTTTCCAAAGTAACTTTTTTTCCAAAGTAACTAAAAAAATATTTTTTTTCCAAAGTAACTAAAAAAGTAACTTTTTTTCCAAAGTAACTAAAAAAGTAACTTTTTTTCCAAAGTAACTTTTTTTCCAAAGTAACTAAAAAAATATTTTTTTCCCAAAGTAACTAAAAAAGTAACTTGTTTCCAAAGTAACTAAAAAAATATTTTTTTTTCCAAAGTAACTAAAAAAATATTTTTTTTTCCAAAGTAACTAAAAAAGTAACTTTTTTTCCAAAGTAACTAAAAAAGTAACTTTTTTTCCAAAGTAACTAAAAAAATATTTTTTTTTCCAAAGTAACTAAAAAAATATTTTTTTTTCCAAAGTAACTAAAAAAGTAACTTTTTTTCCAAAGTAACTAAAAAAGTAACTTTTTTTCCAAAGTAACTAAAAAAATTTTTTTTTTTCCAAAGTAACTAAAAAAAATTTTTTTTTCCAAAGTAACTAAAAAAGTAACTTTTTTTCCAAAGTAACTAAAAAAGTAACTTTTTTTCCAAAGTAACTAAAAAAGTAACTTTTTTTCCAAAGTAACTAAAAAAGTAACTTTTTTTCCAAAGTAACTAAAAAAATATTTTTTTTTCCAAAGTAACTAAAAAAGTAACTTTTTTTCCAAAGTAACTAAAAAAGTAACTTTTTTTCCAAAGTAACTAAAAAAATATTTTTTTTTCCAAAGTAACTAAAAAAGTAACTTTTTTTCCAAAGTAACTAAAAAAATATTTTTTTTCCCAAAGTAACTAAAAAAATATATTTTTTTCCAAAGTAACTAAAAAAATATTTTTTTTTCCAAAGTAACTAAAAAAATATTTTTTTTTCCAAAGTAACTAAAAAAATATTTTTTTTTCCAAAGTAACTAAAAAAATATTTTTTTTTCCAAAGTAACTAAAAAAATATTTTTTTTTCCAAAGTAACTAAAAAAGTAACTTTTTTTCCAAAGTAACTAAAAAAGTAACTTTTTTTCCAAAGTAACTAAAAAAATATTTTTTTTTCCAAAGTAACTAAAAAAATATTTTTTTTTCCAAAGTAACTAAAAAAGTAACTTTTTTTCCAAAGTAACTAAAAAAGTAACTTTTTTTCCAAAGTAACTAAAAAAATATTTTTTTTTCCAAAGTAACTAAAAAAATATTTTTTTTTCCAAAGTAACTAAAAAAGTAACTTTTTTTCCAAAGTAACTAAAAAAGTAACTTTTTTTCCAAAGTAACTAAAAAAGTAACTTTTTTTCCAAAGTAACTAAAAAAGTAACTTTTTTTCCAAAGTAACTAAAAAAGTAACTTTTTTTCCAAAGTAACTAAAAAAATATTTTTTTTTCCAAAGTAACTAAAAAAGTAACTTTTTTTCCAAAGTAACTAAAAAAATATTTTTTTTTCCAAAGTAACTAAAAAAATATTTTTTTTTCCAAAGTAACTAAAAAAGTAACTTTTTTCCCAAAGTAACTAAAAAAGTAACTTTTTTTCCAAAGTAACTAAAAAAATTTTTTTTTTTCCAAAGTAACTAAAAAAGTAACTTTTTTTCCAAAGTAACTAAAAAAATATTTTTTTTTCCAAAGTAACTAAAAAAGTAACTTTTTTTCCAAAGTAACTAAAAAAGTAACTTTTTTTCCAAAGTAACTAAAAAAGTAACTTTTTTTCCAAAGTAACTAAAAAAGTAACTTTTTTTCCAAAGTAACTAAAAAAGTAACTTTTTTTCCAAAGTAACTAAAAAAGTAACTTTTTTTCCAAAGTAACTAAAAAAGTAACTTTTTTCCAAAGTAACTAAAAAAATATTTTTTTTTCCAAAGTAACTAAAAAAATATTTTTTTTTCCAAAGTAACTAAAAAAATATTTATTTTTCCAAAGTAACTAAAAAAGTAACTTTTTTTCCAAAGTAACTAAAAAAGTAACTTTTTTTCCAAAGTAACTAAAAAAATATTTTTTTTTCCAAAGTAACTAAAAAAGTAACTTTTTTTCCAAAGTAACTAAAAAAGTAACTTTTTTTCCAAAGTAACTAAAAAAATATTTTTTTTTCCAAAGTAACTAAAAAAATATTTTTTTTTCCAAAGTAACTAAAAAAGTAACTTTTTTTCCAAAGTAACTAAAAAAGTAACTTTTTTTCCAAAGTAACTAAAAAAGTAACTTTTTTTCCAAAGTAACTAAAAAAGTAACTTTTTTTCCAAAGTAACTAAAAAAGTAACTTTTTTTCCAAAGTAACTAAAAAAATATTTTTTTTTCCAAAGTAACTAAAAAAGTAACTTTTTTTCCAAAGTAACTAAAAAAGTAACTTTTTTTCCAAAGTAACTAAAAAAATATTTTTTTTTCCAAAGTAACTAAAAAAGTAACTTTTTTTCCAAAGTAACTAAAAAAATATTTTTTTTCCCAAAGTAACTAAAAAAATATATTTTTTTCCAAAGTAACTAAAAAAATATTTTTTTTTCCAAAGTAACTAAAAAAATATTTTTTTTTCCAAAGTAACTAAAAAAATATTTTTTTTTCCAAAGTAACTAAAAAAATATTTTTTTTTCCAAAGTAACTAAAAAAATATTTTTTTTTCCAAAGTAACTAAAAAAGTAACTTTTTTTTCCAAAGTAACTAAAAAAGTAACTTTTTTTTCCAAAGTAACTAAAAAAATATTTTTTTTTCCAAAGTAACTAAAAAAATATTTTTTTTTCCAAAGTAACTAAAAAAGTAACTTTTTTTCCAAAGTAACTAAAAAAGTAACTTTTTTTCCAAAGTAACTAAAAAAATATTTTTTTTCCCAAAGTAACTAAAAAAATATTTTTTTTTCCAAAGTAACTAAAAAAGTAACTTTTTTTCCAAAGTAACTAAAAAAGTAACTTTTTTTCCAAAGTAACTAAAAAAGTAACTTTTTTTCCAAAGTAACTAAAAAAGTAACTTTTTTTCCAAAGTAACTAAAAAAATATTTTTTTTTCCAAAGTAACTAAAAAAGTAACTTTTTTTCCAAAGTAACTAAAAAAATATTTTTTTTTCCAAAGTAACTAAAAAAATATTTTTTTTCCAAAGTAACTAAAAAAGTAACTTTTTTTCCAAAGTAACTAAAAAAGTAACTTTTTTTCCAAAGTAACTAAAAAAGTAACTTTTTTTCCAAAGTAACTAAAAAAATATTTTTTTTTCCAAAGTAACTAAAAAAGTAACTTTTTTTCCAAAGTAACTAAAAAAGTAACTTTTTTTCCAAAGTAACTTTTTTTCCAAAGTAACTAAAAAAATATTTTTTTTTCCAAAGTAACTAAAAAAGTAACTTTTTTTCCAAAGTAACTAAAAAAGTAACTTTTTTTCCAAAGTAACTTTTTTTCCAAAGTAACTAAAAAAATATTTTTTTCCCAAAGTAACTAAAAAAGTAACTTGTTTCCAAAGTAACTAAAAAAATATTTTTTTTTCCAAAGTAACTAAAAAAATATTTTTTTTTCCAAAGTAACTAAAAAAGTAACTTTTTTTCCAAAGTAACTAAAAAAGTAACTTTTTTTCCAAAGTAACTAAAAAAGTAACTTTTTCCAAAGTAACTAAAAAAGTAACTTTTTTTCCAAAGTAACTAAAAAAGTAACTTTTTTTCCAAAGTAACTAAAAAAATATTTTTTTTTCCAAAGTAACTAAAAAAATATTTTTTTTTCCAAAGTAACTAAAAAAGTAACTTTTTTTCCAAAGTAACTAAAAAAGTAACTTTTTTTCCAAAGTAACTAAAAAAATATATTTTTTTCCAAAGTAACTAAAAAAGTAACTTTTTTTCCAAAGTAACTAAAAAAAAATTTTTTTTTCCAAAGTAACTAAAAAAGTAACTTTTTTTCCAAAGTAACTAAAAAAGTAACTTTTTTTCCAAAGTAACTAAAAAAGTAACTTTTTTTCCAAAGTAACTAAAAAAGTAACTTTTTTTCCAAAGTAACTAAAAAAATATTTTTTTTTCCAAAGTAACTAAAAAAGTAACTTTTTTTCCAAAGTAACTAAAAAAATATTTTTTTTTCCAAAGTAACTAAAAAAATATTTTTTTTCCAAAGTAACTAAAAAAGTAACTTTTTTTCCAAAGTAACTAAAAAACTAACTTTTTTTCCAAAGTAACTAAAAAAGTAACTTTTTTTCCAAAGTAACTAAAAAAATATTTTTTTTTCCAAAGTAACTAAAAAAGTAACTTTTTTTCCAAAGTAACTAAAAAAGTAACTTTTTTTCCAAAGTAACTTTTTTTCCAAAGTAACTAAAAAAATATTTTTTTTTCCAAAGTAACTAAAAAAGTAACTTTTTTTCCAAAGTAACTAAAAAAGTAACTTTTTTTCCAAAGTAACTAAAAAAGTAACTTGTTTCCAAAGTAACTAAAAAAGTAACTTGTTTCCAAAGTAACTAAAAAAGTAACTTTTTTCCCAAAGTAACTAAAAAAGTAACTTGTTTCCAAAGTAACTAAAAAAATATTTTTTTTTCCAAAGTAACTAAAAAAGTAACTTTTTTTCCAAAGTAACTAAAAAAGTAACTTTTTTTCCAAAGTAACTTTTTTTCCAAAGTAACTAAAAAAATATTTTTTTTTCCAAAGTAACTAAAAAAGTAACTTTTTTTCCAAAGTAACTAAAAAAGTAACTTTTTTTCCAAAGTAACTAAAAAAGTAACTTGTTTCCAAAGTAACTAAAAAAGTAACTTTTTTTCCAAAGTAACTAAAAAAGTAACTTTTTTCCCAAAGTAACTAAAAAAGTAACTTGTTTCCAAAGTAACTAAAAAAATATTTTTTTTTCCAAAGTAACTAAAAAAATATTTTTTTTTCCAAAGTAACTAAAAAAGTAACTTTTTTTCCAAAGTAACTAAAAAAGTAACTTTTTTTCCAAAGTAACTAAAAAAGTAACTTTTTCCAAAGTAACTAAAAAAGTAACTTTTTTTCCAAAGTAACTAAAAAAGTAACTTTTTTTCCAAAGTAACTAAAAAAATTTTTTTTTTTCCAAAGTAACTAAAAAAATATTTTTTTTTCCAAAGTAACTAAAAAAGTAACTTTTTTTCCAAAGTAACTAAAAAAGTAACTTTTTTTCCAAAGTAACTAAAAAAATATATTTTTTTCCAAAGTAACTAAAAAAGTAACTTTTTTTCCAAAGTAACTAAAAAAATATTTTTTTTTCCAAAGTAACTAAAAAAATATTTTTTTTTCCAAAGTAACTAAAAAAGTAACTTTTTTCCAAAGTAACTAAAAAATATTTATTTTTCCAAAGTAACTAAAAAAATATTTTTTTTTCCAAAGTAACTAAAAAAGTAATTTTTTTTCCAAAGTAACTAAAAAAGTAACTTTTTTTCCAAAGTAACTAAAAAAATATTTATTTTTCCAAAGTAACTAAAAAAGTAACTTTTTTTCCAAAGTAACTAAAAAAGTAACTTTTTCCAAAGTAACTAAAAAAGTAACTTTTTTTCCAAAGTAACTAAAAAAGTAACTTTTTTTCCAAAGTAACTAAAAAAATATATTTTTTTCCAAAGTAACTAAAAAAGTAACTTTTTTCCAAAGTAACTAAAAAAATATTTTTTTTTCCAAAGTAACTAAAAAAATATATTTTTTTCCAAAGTAACTAAAAAAGTAACTTTTTTTCCAAAGTAACTAAAAAAGTAACTTTTTTTCCAAAGTAACTAAAAAAATATTTTTTTTTCCAAAGTAACTAAAAAAATATTTTTTTTTCCAAAGTAACTAAAAAAGTAACTTTTTTTCCAAAGTAACTAAAAAAGTAACTTTTTTTCCAAAGTAACTAAAAAAATATTTTTTTTTCCAAAGTAACTAAAAAAGTAACTTTTTTTCCAAAGTAACTAAAAAAGTAACTTTTTTTCCAAAGTAACTAAAAAAGTAACTTTTTTTCCAAAGTAACTAAAAAAGTAACTTTTTTTCCAAAGTAACTAAAAAAGTAACTTTTTTTCCAAAGTAACTAAAAAAATATTTTTTTTTCCAAAGTAACTAAAAAAGTAACTTTTTTTCCAAAGTAACTAAAAAAGTAACTTTTTTTCCAAAGTAACTAAAAAAATATTTTTTTTTCCAAAGTAACTAAAAAAGTAACTTTTTTTCCAAAGTAACTAAAAAAATATTTTTTTTTCCAAAGTAACTAAAAAAATATTTTTTTTTCCAAAGTAACTAAAAAAGTAACTTTTTTTCCAAAGTAACTAAAAAAGTAACTTTTTTTCCAAAGTAACTAAAAAAGTAACTTTTTTTCCAAAGTAACTAAAAAAGTAACTTTTTTTCCAAAGTAACTAAAAAAATATATTTTTTTCCAAAGTAACTAAAAAAGTAACTTTTTTTCCAAAGTAACTAAAAAAATATTTTTTTTTCCAAAGTAACTAAAAAAGTAACTTTTTTTCCAAAGTAACTAAAAAAATATATTTTTTTCCAAAGTAACTAAAAAAGTAACTTTTTTTCCAAAGTAACTAAAAAAATATTTTTTTTTCCAAAGTAACTAAAAAAGTAACTTTTTTTCCAAAGTAACTAAAAAAATATTTTTTTTTCCAAAGTAACTAAAAAAATATTTTTTTTTCCAAAGTAACTAAAAAAGTAACTTTTTTTCCAAAGTAACTAAAAAAGTAACTTTTTTTCCAAAGTAACTAAAAAAGTAACTTTTTTTCCAAAGTAACTAAAAAAATATTTTTTTTTCCAAAGTAACTAAAAAAGTAACTTTTTTTCCAAAGTAACTAAAAAAGTAACTTTTTTTCCAAAGTAACTTTTTTTCCAAAGTAACTAAAAAAATATATTTTTTTCCAAAGTAACTAAAAAAGTAACTTTTTTCCAAAGTAACTAAAAAAATATATTTTTTTCCAAAGTAACTAAAAAAATATTTTTTTTTCCAAAGTAACTAAAAAAGTAACTTTTTTTCCAAAGTAACTAAAAAAGTAACTTTTTTTCCAAAGTAACTAAAAAAATATTTTTTTTTCCAAAGTAACTAAAAAAGTAACTTTTTTTCCAAAGTAACTAAAAAAGTAACTTTTTTTCCAAAGTAACTAAAAAAGTAACTTTTTTTCCAAAGTAACTAAAAAAATATTTTTTTTTCCAAAGTAACTAAAAAAGTAACTTTTTTTCCAAAGTAACTAAAAAAGTAACTTTTTTTCCAAAGTAACTTTTTTTCCAAAGTAACTAAAAAAATATTTTTTTTTCCAAAGTAACTAAAAAAGTAACTTTTTTTCCAAAGTAACTAAAAAAATATTTTTTTTTCCAAAGTAACTAAAAAAGTAACTTTTTTTCCAAAGTAACTAAAAAAGTAACTTTTTCCAAAGTAACTAAAAAAGTAACTTTTTTTCCAAAGTAACTAAAAAAGTAACTTTTTTTCCAAAGTAACTAAAAAAATATATTTTTTTCCAAAGTAACTAAAAAAAGTAACTTTTTTTCCAAAGTAACTAAAAAAATATTTTTTTTCCCAAAGTAACTAAAAAAATATTTTTTTTTCCAAAGTAACTAAAAAAGTAACTTTTTTTCCAAAGTAACTAAAAAAGTAACTTTTTTTCCAAAGTAACTAAAAAAATATTTTTTTTTCCAAAGTAACTAAAAAAGTAACTTTTTTTCCAAAGTAACTAAAAAAATATTTTTTTTTCCAAAGTAACTAAAAAAGTAACTTTTTTTCCAAAGTAACTAAAAAAGTAACTTTTTTTCCAAAGTAACTAAAAAAATATTTTTTTTTCCAAAGTAACTAAAAAAGTAACTTTTTTTCCAAAGTAACTAAAAAAGTAACTTTTTTTCCAAAGTAACTAAAAAAGTAACTTTTTTTCCAAAGTAACTAAAAAAGTAACTTTTTTTCCAAAGTAACTAAAAAAGTAACTTTTTTTCCAAAGTAACTAAAAAAGTAACTTTTTTTCCAAAGTAACTAAAAAAATATTTTTTTTTCCAAAGTAACTAAAAAAGTAACTTTTTTTCCAAAGTAACTAAAAAAGTAACTTTTTTTCCAAAGTAACTAAAAAAGTAACTTTTTTTCCAAAGTAACTAAAAAAATATTTTTTTTTCCAAAGTAACTAAAAAAGTAACTTTTTTTCCAAAGTAACTAAAAAAATATTTTTTTTTCCAAAGTAACTAAAAAAGTAACTTTTTTTCCAAAGTAACTAAAAAAATATTTTTTTTCCAAAGTAACTAAAAAAGTAACTTTTTTTCCAAAGTAACTAAAAAAATATTTTTTTTTCCAAAGTAACTAAAAAAATTTTTTTTTTTCCAAAGTAACTAAAAAAGTAACTTTTTTCCAAAGTAACTAAAAAAGTAACTTTTTTTCCAAAGTAACTAAAAAAATATTTTTTTTTCCAAAGTAACAAAAAAAATATTTTTTTTTCCAAAGTAACTAAAAAAGTAACTTTTTTTCCAAAGTAACTAAAAAAGTAACTTTTTTTCCAAAGTAACTAAAAAAGTAACTTTTTTTCCAAAGTAACTAAAAAAGTAACTTTTTTTCCAAAGTAACTAAAAAAATATTTTTTTTTCCAAAGTAACTAAAAAAGTAACTTTTTTTCCAAAGTAACTAAAAAAATATTTTTTTTTCCAAAGTAACTAAAAAAGTAACTTTTTTTCCAAAGTAACTAAAAAAATATTTTTTTTTCCAAAGTAACTAAAAAAGTAACTTTTTTTCCAAAGTAACTAAAAAAATATTTTTTTTTCCAAAGTAACTAAAAAAATATTTTTTTTCCAAAGTAACTAAAAAAGTAACTTTTTTTCCAAAGTAACTAAAAAAGTAACTTTTTTTCCAAAGTAACTAAAAAAGTAACTTTTTTTCCAAAGTAACTAAAAAAATATTTTTTTTTCCAAAGTAACTAAAAAAGTAACTTTTTTCCAAAGTAACTAAAAAAGTAACTTTTTTTCCAAAGTAACTAAAAAAGTAACTTTTTTTCCAAAGTAACTAAAAAAATTTTTTTTTTCCAAAGTAACTAAAAAATTTTTTTTTTTTCCAAAGTTACTAAAAAAGTAACTTTTTTTCCAAAGTAACTAAAAAAGTAACTTTTTTTCCAAAGTAACTAAAAAAATATTTTTTTTTCCAAAGTAACTAAAAAAATATTTTTTTTTCCAAAGTAACTAAAAAAGTAACTTTTTTTCCAAAGTAACTAAAAAAGTAACTTTTTTTCCAAAGTAACTAAAAAAGTAACTTTTTTTCCAAAGTAACTAAAAAAGTAACTTTTTTTCCAAAGTAACTAAAAAAGTAACTTTTTTTCCAAAGTAACTAAAAAAATATTTTTTTTTCCAAAGTAACTAAAAAAGTAACTTTTTTTCCAAAGTAACTAAAAAAATATTTTTTTTTCCAAAGTAACTAAAAAAGTAACTTTTTTTCCAAAGTAACTAAAAAAATATTTTTTTTTTCCAAAGTAACTAAAAAAGTAACTTTTTTTCCAAAGTAACTAAAAAAATATTTTTTTTTCCAAAGTAACTAAAAAAATATTTTTTTTCCAAAGTAACTAAAAAAATATTTTTTTTTCCAAAGTAACTAAAAAAATATTTTTTTTTCCAAAGTAACTAAAAAAAAAAATTTTTTCCCAAAGTAACTAAAAAAATATTTTTTTTTCCAAAGTAACAAAAAAAAATTTTTTTTTTCCAAAGTAACTAAAAAATTTTTTTTTTTCCAAAGTAACTAAAAAAGTAACTTTTTTTCCAAAGTAACTAAAAAAATATTTTTTTTTCCAAAGTAACTAAAAAAGTAACTTTTTTTCCAAAGTAACTAAAAAAGTAACTTTTTTTCCAAAGTAACTAAAAAAGTAACTTTTTTTCCAAAGTAACTAAAAAAATATTTTTTTTTCCAAAGTAACTAAAAAAGTAAATTTTTTCCAAAGTAACTAAAAAAATATTTTTTTTTCCAAAGTAACTAAAAAAATATATTTTTTTTTCCAAAGTAACTAAAAAAATATTTTTTTTCCAAAGTAACTAAAAAAATATTTTTTTTTCCAAAGTAACTAAAAAAATAATTTTTTTTCCAAAGTAACTAAAAAAATATTTTTTTTTCCAAAGTAACTAAAAAAATATTTTTTTTTCCAAAGTAACTAAAAAAATATTTTTTTTCCAAAGTAACTAAAAAAATAAATTTTTTTCCAAAGTAACTAAAAAAGTAACTTTTTTTCCAAAGTAACTAAAAAAGTAACTTTTTTTCCAAAGTAACTAAAAAAGTAACTTTTTTTCCAAAGTAACTAAAAAAATATTTTTTTTTCCAAAGTAACTAAAAAAGTAAATTTTTTCCAAAGTAACTAAAAAAATATATTTTTTTCCAAAGTAACTAAAAAAATATATTTTTTTTCCAAAGTAACTAAAAAAAAAAAATTTTTCCAAAGTAACTAAAAAAATATTTTTT
This sequence comes from Melanostigma gelatinosum, assembly GCF_949748355.1. Classification (NCBI taxonomy): domain Eukaryota; kingdom Metazoa; phylum Chordata; class Actinopteri; order Perciformes; family Zoarcidae; genus Melanostigma; species Melanostigma gelatinosum. Next base: position 12,792 of record NW_027635125.1, on the reverse strand, counting down.
TTTCCAAAGTAACAAAAAAAATATTTTTTTTTCCAAAGTAACTAAAAAAATATTTTTTTTCCAAAGAAACTAAAAAAATATTTTTTTTTCCAAAGTAACTAAAAAAAATTTTTTTTTTCCAAAGTAACTAAAAAAAATTTTTTTTTCCAAAGTAACTAAAAAAATATATTTTTTTCCAAAGTAACTAAAAAAATATTTTTTTTCCAAAGTAACTAAAAAAATATTTTTTTTTCCAAAGTAACTAAAAAAGTAACTTTTTTTCCAAAGTAACTAAAAAAATATTTTTTTTTCCAAAGTAAGTAAAAAAATATTTTTTTTTCCAAAGTAACTAAAAAAGTAACTTTTTTTCCAAAGTAACTAAAAAAATATTTTTTTTTCCAAAGTAAGTAAAAAAATATTTTTTTTTCCAAAGTAACTAAAAAAGTAACTTTTTTTCCAAAGTAACTAAAAAAGTAACTTTTTTTCCAAAGTAACTTTTTTCCAAAGTAACTAAAAAAATATTTTTTTTTCCAAAGTAACTAAAAAAGTAACTTTTTTTCCAAAGTAACTAAAAAAATATTTTTTTTTCCAAAGTAACTAAAAAAGTAACTTTTTTTCCAAAGTAACTAAAAAAGTAACTTTTTCCAAAGTAACTAAAAAAGTAACTTTTTTTCCAAAGTAACTAAAAAAGTAACTTTTTTTCCAAAGTAACTAAAAATATATATTTTTTTCCAAAGTAACTAAAAAAAGTAACTTTTTTTCCAAAGTAACTAAAAAAATATTTTTTTTCCCAAAGTAACTAAAAAAATATTTTTTTTTCCAAAGTAACTAAAAAAGTAACTTTTTTTCCAAAGTAACTAAAAAAGTAACCTTTTTTCCAAAGTAACTAAAAAAAAATTTTTTTTCCAAAGTAACTAAAAATATATATTTTTTTTCCAAAGTAACAAAAAAAAAAAAAATTTTCCAAAGTAACTAAAAAAATATTTTTTTTTCCAAAGTAACAAAAAAAATATTTTTTTTTCCAAAGTAACTAAAAAAATATTTTTTTTTCCAAAGAAACTAAAAAAATATTTTTTTTTCCAAAGTAACTAAAAAAATTTTTTTTTTTCCAAAGTAACTAAAAAAGTAACTTTTTTTCCAAAGTAACTAAAAAAATATTTTTTTTTCCAAAGTAAGTAAAAAAATATTTTTTTTTCCAAAGTAACTAAAAAAGTAACTTTTTTTTCCAAAGTAACTAAAAAAGTAACTTTTTTTCCAAAGTAACTTTTTTTCCAAAGTAACTAAAAAAATATTTTTTTTTCCAAAGTAACTAAAAAAGTAACTTTTTTTCCAAAGTAACTAAAAAAATATTTTTTTTTCCAAAGTAACTAAAAAAGTAACTTTTTTTCCAAAGTAACTAAAAAAGTAACTTTTTCCAAAGTAACTAAAAAAGTAACTTTTTTTCCAAAGTAACTAAAAAAGTAACTTTTTTTCCAAAGTAACTAAAAATATATATTTTTTTCCAAAGTAACTAAAAAAAGTAACTTTTTTTCCAAAGTAACTAAAAAAATATTTTTTTTCCCAAAGTAACTAAAAAAATATTTTTTTTCCAAAGTAACTAAAAAAGTAACTTTTTTTCCAAAGTAACTAAAAAAGTAACTTTTTTTCCAAAGTAACTAAAAAAATATTTTTTTTTCCAAAGTAACTAAAAAAATATTTTTTTTTCCAAAGTAACTAAAAAAGTAACTTTTTTTCCAAAGTAACTAAAAAAGTAACTTTTTTTCCAAAGTAACTAAAAAAGTAACTTTTTTTCCAAAGTAACTAAAAAAGTAACTTTTTTTCCAAAGTAACTAAAAAAATATTTTTTTTTCCAAAGTAACTAAAAAAGTAACTTTTTTTCCAAAGTAACTAAAAAAATATTTTTTTTTCCAAAGTAACTAAAAAAGTAACTTTTTTTCCAAAGTAACTAAAAAAATATTTTTTTTTCCAAAGTAACTAAAAAAGTAACTTTTTTTCCAAAGTAACTAAAAAAATATTTTTTTTCCAAAGTAACTAAAAAAGTAACTTTTTTTCCAAAGTAACTAAAAAAATATTTTTTTTTCCAAAGTAACTAAAAAAATATTTTTTTTTCCAAAGTAACTAAAAAAGTAACTTTTTTTCCAAAGTAACTAAAAAAGTAACTTTTTTTCCAAAGTAACTAAAAAAATATTTTTTTTTCCAAAGTAACAAAAAAAATATTTTTTTTTCCAAAGTAACTAAAAAAGTAACTTTTTTTCCAAAGTAACTAAAAAAGTAACTTTTTTTCCAAAGTAACTAAAAAAGTAACTTTTTTTCCAAAGTAACTAAAAAAGTAACTTTTTTTCCAAAGTAACTAAAAAAATATTTTTTTTTCCAAAGTAACTAAAAAAGTAACTTTTTTTCCAAAGTAACTAAAAAAATATTTTTTTTTCCAAAGTAACTAAAAAAGTAACTTTTTTTCCAAAGTAACTAAAAAAATATTTTTTTTTCCAAAGTAACTAAAAAAGTAACTTTTTTTCCAAAGTAACTAAAAAAATATTTTTTTTTCCAAAGTAACTAAAAAAATATTTTTTTTTCCAAAGTAACTAAAAAAGTAACTTTTTTTCCAAAGTAACTAAAAAAGTAACTTTTTTTCCAAAGTAACTAAAAAAGTAACTTTTTTTCCAAAGTAACTAAAAAAATATTTTTTTTTCCAAAGTAACTAAAAAAGTAACTTTTTTTCCAAAGTAACTAAAAAAGTAACTTTTTTTCCAAAGTAACTAAAAAAGTAACTTTTTTTCCAAAGTAACTAAAAAAATTTTTTTTTTTCCAAAGTAACTAAAAAAATATTTTTTTTTCCAAAGTAACTAAAAAAATAATTTTTTTTCCAAAGTAACTAAAAAAATAATTTTTTTTCCAAAGTAACTAAAAAAGTAACTTTTTTTCCAAAGTAACTAAAAAAGTAACTTTTTTTCCAAAGTAACTAAAAAAGTAACTTTTTTTCCAAAGTAACTAAAAAAGTAACTTTTTTTCCAAAGTAACTAAAAAAATATTTTTTTTTCCAAAGTAACTAAAAAAGTAACTTTTTTTCCAAAGTAACTAAAAAAATATTTTTTTTTCCAAAGTAACTAAAAAAGTAACTTTTTTTCCAAAGTAACTAAAAAAATATTTTTTTTCCAAAGTAACTAAAAAAGTAACTTTTTTTCCAAAGTAACTAAAAAAATATTTTTTTTTCCAAAGTAACTAAAAAAGTAACTTTTTTTCCAAAGTAACTAAAAAAATATTTTTTTTTCCAAAGTAACTAAAAAAATATTTTTTTTCCAAAGTAACTAAAAAAATATTTTTTTTTCCAAAGTAACTAAAAAAATATTTTTTTTTCCAAAGTAACTAAAAAAAAAAAATTTTCCCAAAGTAACTAAAAAAATTTTTTTTTTTCCAAAGTAACTAAAAAAAATTTTTTTTTTCCAAAGTAACTAAAAAAAATTTTTTTTTCCAAAGTAACTAAAAAAGTAACTTTTTTTCCAAAGTAACTAAAAAAATATTTTTTTTTCCAAAGTAACTAAAAAAGTAACTTTTTTTCCAAAGTAACTAAAAAAGTAACTTTTTTTCCAAAGTAACTAAAAAAGTAACTTTTTTTCCAAAGTAACTAAAAAAATATTTTTTTTTCCAAAGTAACTAAAAAAGTAAATTTTTTCCAAAGTAACTAAAAAAATATTTTTTTTCCCAAAGTAACTAAAAAAATATATTTTTTTTTCCAAAGTAACTAAAAAAATATTTTTTTTCCAAAGTAACTAAAAAAATATTTTTTTTTCCAAAGTAACTAAAAAAATAATTTTTTTTCCAAAGTAACTAAAAAAATATTTTTTTTTCCAAAGTAACTAAAAAAATATTTTTTTTTCCAAAGTAACTAAAAAATATTTTTTTTCCAAAGTAACTAAAAAAATATTTTTTTTTCCAAAGTAACTAAAAAAATATTTTTTTTTCCAAAGTAACTAAAAAAGTAACTTTTTTTCCAAAGTAACTAAAAAAATATTTTTTTTTCCAAAGTAACTAAAAAAGTAACTTTTTTTCCAAAGTAACTAAAAAAGTAACTTTTTTTCCAAAGTAACTAAAAAAGTAACTTTTTTTCCAAAGTAACTAAAAAAATATTTTTTTTTCCAAAGTAACTAAAAAAGTAAATTTTTTCCAAAGTAACTAAAAAAATATTTTTTTTTCCAAAGTAACTAAAAATATATATTTTTTTTCCAAAGTAACTAAAAAAAATTTTTTTTTCCAAAGTAACTAAAAAAATATATTTTTTTTCCAAAGTAACAAAAAAAATTTTTTTTTTTCCAAAGTAACTAAAAAAATATTTTTTTTTCCAAAGAAACTAAAAAAATATTTTTTTTTCCAAAGTAACTAAAAATTTTTTTTTTTTTCCAAAGTAACTAAAAAAAATTTTTTTTTCCAAAGTAACTAAAAAAATATATTTTTTTCCAAAGTAACTAAAAAAATATTTTTTTTCCAAAGTAACTAAAAAAATATTTTTTTTTCCAAAGTAACTAAAAAAGTAACTTTTTTTCCAAAGTAACTAAAAAAATTTTTTTTTTTCCAAAGTAAGTAAAAAAATATTTTTTTTCCAAAGTAACTAAAAAAGTAACTTTTTTTCCAAAGTAACTAAAAAAATATTTTTTTTTCCAAAGTAAGTAAAAAAATATTTTTTTTTCCAAAGTAACTAAAAAAGTAACTTTTTTTCCAAAGTAACTAAAAAAGTAACTTTTTTTCCAAAGTAACTTTTTTTCCAAAGTAACTAAAAAAATATTTTTTTTTCCAAAGTAACTAAAAAAGTAACTTTTTTTCCAAAGTAACTAAAAAAATATTTTTTTTTCCAAAGTAACTAAAAAAGTAACTTTTTTTCCAAAGTAACTAAAAAAGTAACTTTTTCCAAAGTAACTAAAAAAGTAACTTTTTTTCCAAAGTAACTAAAAAAGTAACTTTTTTTCCAAAGTAACTAAAAAAATATATTTTTTTCCAAAGTAACTAAAAAAAGTAACTTTTTTTCCAAAGTAACTAAAAAAATATTTTTTTTCCCAAAGTAACTAAAAAAATATTTTTTTTTCCAAAGTAACTAAAAAAGTAACTTTTTTTCCAAAGTAACTAAAAAAGTAACTTTTTTTCCAAAGTAACTAAAAAAATATTTTTTTTTCCAAAGTAACTAAAAAAGTAACTTTTTTTCCAAAGTAACTAAAAAAGTAACTTTTTTTCCAAAGTAACTAAAAAAGTAACTTTTTTTCCAAAGTAACTAAAAAAGTAACTTTTTTTCCAAAGTAACTAAAAAAATATTTTTTTTTCCAAAGTAACTAAAAAAGTAAATTTTTTCCAAAGTAACTAAAAAAATATTTTTTTTTCCAAAGTAACTAAAAATATATATTTTTTTTCCAAAGTAACTAAAAAAAATTTTTTTTTCCAAAGTAACTAAAAAAATATTTTTTTTTCCAAAGTAACAAAAAATTTTTTTTTTTTTCCAAAGTAACTAAAAAAATATTTTTTTTTCCAAAGAAACTAAAAAAATATTTTTTTTTCCAAAGTAACTAAAAAATTTTTTTTTTTTCCAAAGTAACTAAAAAAAATTTTTTTTTCCAAAGTAACTAAAAAAATATATTTTTTTCCAAAGTAACTAAAAAAATATTTTTTTTCCAAAGTAACTAAAAAAATATTTTTTTTTCCAAAGTAACTAAAAAAGTAACTTTTTTTCCAAAGTAACTAAAAAATTTTTTTTTTTTCCAAAGTAAGTAAAAAAATATTTTTTTTCCAAAGTAACTAAAAAAGTAACTTTTTTTCCAAAGTAACTAAAAAAATATTTTTTTTTCCAAAGTAAGTAAAAAAATATTTTTTTTTCCAAAGTAACTAAAAAAGTAACTTTTTTTCCAAAGTAACTAAAAAAGTAACTTTTTTTCCAAAGTAACTTTTTTTCCAAAGTAACTAAAAAAATATTTTTTTTTCCAAAGTAACTAAAAAAGTAACTTTTTTTCCAAAGTAACTAAAAAAATATTTTTTTTTCCAAAGTAACTAAAAAAGTAACTTTTTTTCCAAAGTAACTAAAAAAGTAACTTTTTCCAAAGTAACTAAAAAAGTAACTTTTTTTCCAAAGTAACTAAAAAAGTAACTTTTTTTCCAAAGTAACTAAAAAAATATATTTTTTTCCAAAGTAACTAAAAAAAGTAACTTTTTTTCCAAAGTAACTAAAAAAATATTTTTTTTCCCAAAGTAACTAAAAAAATTTTTTTTTTTCCAAAGTAACTAAAAAAGTAACTTTTTTTCCAAAGTAACTAAAAAAGTAACTTTTTTTCCAAAGTAACTAAAAAAATATTTTTTTTTCCAAAGTAACTAAAAAAGTAACTTTTTTTCCAAAGTAACTAAAAAAGTAACTTTTTTTCCAAAGTAACTAAAAAAGTAACTTTTTTTCCAAAGTAACTAAAAAAGTAACTTTTTTTCCAAAGTAACTAAAAAAGTAACTTTTTTTCCAAAGTAACTAAAAAAGTAACTTTTTTTCCAAAGTAACTAAAAAAATATTTTTTTTTCCAAAGTAACTAAAAAAATATTTTTTTTTCCAAAGTAACTAAAAAAGTAACTTTTTTTCCAAAGTAACTAAAAAAATATTTTTTTTTCCAAAGTAAGTAAAAAAATATTTTTTTTTCCAAAGTAACTAAAAAAGTAACTTTTTTTCCAAAGTAACTAAAAAAATATTTTTTTTTCCAAAGTAAGTAAAAAAATATTTTTTTTTCCAAAGTAACTAAAAAAGTAACTTTTTTTCCAAAGTAACTAAAAAAGTAACTTTTTTTCCAAAGTAACTTTTTTTCCAAAGTAACTAAAAAAATATTTTTTTTTCCAAAGTAACTAAAAAAGTAACTTTTTTTCCAAAGTAACTAAAAAAATATTTTTTTTTCCAAAGTAACTAAAAAAGTAACTTTTTTTCCAAAGTAACTAAAAAAGTAACTTTTTCCAAAGTAACTAAAAAAGTAACTTTTTTTCCAAAGTAACTAAAAATATATATTTTTTTCCAAAGTAACTAAAAAAAGTAACTTTTTTTCCAAAGTAACTAAAAAAATATTTTTTTTCCCAAAGTAACTAAAAAAATATTTTTTTTTCCAAAGTAACTAAAAAAGTAACTTTTTTTCCAAAGTAACTAAAAAAGTAACTTTTTTTCCAAAGTAACTAAAAAAAATATTTTTTTCCAAAGTAACTAAAAAAATATTTTTTTTTCCAAAGTAACTAAAAAAGTAACTTTTTTTCCAAAGTAACTAAAAAAGTAACTTTTTTTCCAAAGTAACTAAAAAAATATTTTTTTTTCCAAAGTAACTAAAAAAATATTTTTTTTTCCAAAGTAACTAAAAAAGTAACTTTTTTTCCAAAGTAACTAAAAAAGTAACTTTTTTTCCAAAGTAACTAAAAAAGTAACTTTTTTTCCAAAGTAACTAAAAAAGTAACTTTTTTTCCAAAGTAACTAAAAAAATATTTTTTTTTCCAAAGTAACTAAAAAAGTAACTTTTTTTCCAAAGTAACTAAAAAAATATTTTTTTTTCCAAAGTAACTAAAAAAGTAACTTTTTTTCCAAAGTAACTAAAAAAATATTTTTTTTTCCAAAGTAACTAAAAAAGTAACTTTTTTTCCAAAGTAACTAAAAAAATATTTTTTTTCCAAAGTAACTAAAAAAGTAACTTTTTTTCCAAAGTAACTAAAAAAATTTTTTTTTTCCAAAGTAACTAAAAAAATATTTTTTTTTCCAAAGTAACTAAAAAAGTAACTTTTTTTCCAAAGTAACTAAAAAAGTAACTTTTTTTCCAAAGTAACTAAAAAAATATTTTTTTTTCCAAAGTAACTAAAAAAATATTTTTTTTCCCAAAGTAACTAAAAAAGTAACTTTTTTTCCAAAGTAACTAAAAAAGTAACTTTTTTTCCAAAGTAACTAAAAAAGTAACTTTTTTTCCAAAGTAACTAAAAAAGTAACTTTTTTTCCAAAGTAACTAAAAAAATATCTTTTTTTCCAAAGTAACTAAAAAAGTAACTTTTTTTCCAAAGTAACTAAAAAAATATTTTTTTTTCCAAAGTAACTAAAAAAGTAACTTTTTTTCCAAAGTAACTAAAAAAATATTTTTTTTTCCAAAGTAACTAAAAAAGTAACTTTTTTTCCAAAGTAACTAAAAAAATTTTTTTTTTCCAAAGTAACTAAAAAAGTAACTTTTTTTCCAAAGTAACTAAAAAAATATTTTTTTTTCCAAAGTAACTAAAAAAATATATTTTTTTCCAAAGTAACTAAAAAAATATTTTTTTTCCAAAGTAACTAAAAAAATATTTTTTTTTCCAAAGTAACTAAAAAAGTAACTTTTTTTCCAAAGTAACTAAAAAAATTTTTTTTTTTCCAAAGTAAGTAAAAAAATATTTTTTTTTCCAAAGTAACTAAAAAAGTAACTTTTTTTCCAAAGTAACTAAAAAAATATTTTTTTTTCCAAAGTAAGTAAAAAAATATTTTTTTTTCCAAAGTAACTAAAAAAGTAACTTTTTTTCCAAAGTAACTAAAAAAGTAACTTTTTTTCCAAAGTAACTTTTTTTCCAAAGTAACTAAAAAAAATTTTTTTTTTCCAAAGTAACTAAAAAAGTAACTTTTTTTCCAAAGTAACTAAAAAAATATTTTTTTTTCCAAAGTAACTAAAAAAGTAACTTTTTTTCCAAAGTAACTAAAAAAGTAACTTTTTCCAAAGTAACTAAAAAAGTAACTTTTTTTCCAAAGTAACTAAAAAAGTAACTTTTTTTCCAAAGTAACTAAAAAAATATATTTTTTTCCAAAGTAACTAAAAAAAGTAACTTTTTTTCCAAAGTAACTAAAAAAATATTTTTTTTCCCAAAGTAACTAAAAAAATATTTTTTTTTCCAAAGTAACTAAAAAAGTAACTTTTTTTCCAAAGTAACTAAAAAAGTAACTTTTTTTCCAAAGTAACTAAAAAAATATTTTTTTTTCCAAAGTAACTAAAAAAGTAACTTTTTTTCCAAAGTAACTAAAAAAGTAACTTTTTTTCCAAAGTAACTAAAAAAGTAACTTTTTTTCCAAAGTAACTAAAAAAGTAACTTTTTTTCCAAAGTAACTAAAAAAGTAACTTTTTTTCCAAAGTAACTAAAAAAGTAACTTTTTTTCCAAAGTAACTAAAAAAATATTTTTTTTTCCAAAGTAACTAAAAAAGTAACTTTTTTTCCAAAGTAACTAAAAAAATATTTTTTTTTCCAAAGTAAAAAAATATTTTTTTTTCCAAAGTAACTAAAAAAGTAACTTTTTTTCCAAAGTAACTAAAAAAATATTTTTTTTTCCAAAGTAAGTAAAAAAATATTTTTTTTTCCAAAGTAACTAAAAAAGTAACTTTTTTTCCAAAGTAACTAAAAAAGTAACTTTTTTTCCAAAGTAACTTTTTTTCCAAAGTAACTAAAAAAATATTTTTTTTTCCAAAGTAACTAAAAAAGTAACTTTTTTTCCAAAGTAACTAAAAAAATATTTTTTTTTCCAAAGTAACTAAAAAAGTAACTTTTTTTCCAAAGTAACTAAAAAAGTAACTTTTTCCAAAGTAACTAAAAAAGTAACTTTTTTTCCAAAGTAACTAAAAAAGTAACTTTTTTTCCAAAGTAACTAAAAATATATATTTTTTTCCAAAGTAACTAAAAAAAGTAACTTTTTTTCCAAAGTAACTAAAAAAATATTTTTTTTCCCAAAGTAACTAAAAAAATATTTTTTTTTCCAAAGTAACTAAAAAAGTAACTTTTTTTCCAAAGTAACTAAAAAAGTAACTTTTTTTCCAAAGTAACTAAAAAAAATATTTTTTTCCAAAGTAACTAAAAAAATATTTTTTTTTCCAAAGTAACTAAAAAAGTAACTTTTTTTCCAAAGTAACTAAAAAAGTAACTTTTTTTCCAAAGTAACTAAAAAAATATTTTTTTTTCCAAAGTAACTAAAAAAATATTTTTTTTTCCAAAGTAACTAAAAAAGTAACTTTTTTTCCAAAGTAACTAAAAAAGTAACTTTTTTTCCAAAGTAACTAAAAAAGTAACTTTTTTTCCAAAGTAACTAAAAAAGTAACTTTTTTTCCAAAGTAACTAAAAAAATATTTTTTTTTCCAAAGTAACTAAAAAAGTAACTTTTTTTCCAAAGTAACTAAAAAAATATTTTTTTTTCCAAAGTAACTAAAAAAGTAACTTTTTTTCCAAAGTAACTAAAAAAATATTTTTTTTTCCAAAGTAACTAAAAAAGTAACCTTTTTTCCAAAGTAACTAAAAAAATATTTTTTTTCCAAAGTAACTAAAAAAGTAACTTTTTTTCCAAAGTAACTAAAAAAATTTTTTTTTTCCAAAGTAACTAAAAAAATATTTTTTTTTCCAAAGTAACTAAAAAAGTAACTTTTTTTCCAAAGTAACTAAAAAAGTAACTTTTTTTCCAAAGTAACTAAAAAAGTAACTTTTTTTCCAAAGTAACTAAAAAAGTAACTTTTTTTCCAAAGTAACTAAAAAAATATTTTTTTTTCCAAAGTAACTAAAAAAGTAACTTTTTTTCCAAAGTAACTAAAAAAATATTTATTTTTCCAAAGTAACTAAAAAAGTAACTTTTTTTCCAAAGTAACTAAAAAAATATTTTTTTTTCCAAAGTAACTAAAAAAGTAACTTTTTTTCCAAAGTAACTAAAAAAAATTTTTTTTTCCAAAGTAACTAAAAAAGTAACTTTTTTTCCAAAGTAACTAAAAAAATATTTTTTTTTCCAAAGTAACTAAAAAAATATTTTTTTTTCCAAAGTAACTAAAAAAGTAACTTTTTTTCCAAAGTAACTAAAAAAGTAACTTTTTTTCCAAAGTAACTAAAAAAATATTTTTTTTTCCAAAGTAACAAAAAAAATATTTTTTTTTCCAAAGTAACTAAAAAAGTAACTTTTTTTCCAAAGTAACTAAAAAAGTAACTTTTTTTCCAAAGTAACTAAAAAAGTAACTTTTTTTCCAAAGTAACTAAAAAAGTAACTTTTTTTCCAAAGTAACTAAAAAAATATTTTTTTTTCCAAAGTAACTAAAAAAGTAACTTTTTTTCCAAAGTAACTAAAAAAATATTTTTTTTTCCAAAGTAACTAAAAAAGTAACTTTTTTTCCAAAGTAACTAAAAAAATATTTTTTTTTCCAAAGTAACTAAAAAAGTAACTTTTTTTCCAAAGTAACTAAAAAAATATTTTTTTTTCCAAAGTAACTAAAAAAATATTTTTTTTTCCAAAGTAACTAAAAAAGTAACTTTTTTTCCAAAGTAACTAAAAAAGTAACTTTTTTTCCAAAGTAACTAAAAAAGTAACTTTTTTTCCAAAGTAACTAAAAAAATATATTTTTTTCCAAAGTAACTAAAAAAGTAACTTTTTTTCCAAAGTAACTAAAAAAGTAACTTTTTTTCCAAAGTAACTAAAAAAGTAACTTTTTTTCCAAAGTAACTAAAAAAATTTTTTTTTTTCCAAAGTAACTAAAAAAATATTTTTTTTTCCAAAGTAACTAAAAAAGTAACTTTTTTTCCAAAGTAACTAAAAAAGTAACTTTTTTTCCAAAGTAACTAAAAAAATATTTTTTTTTCCAAAGTAACTAAAAAAATATTTTTTTTTCCAAAGTAACTAAAAAAGTAACTTTTTTTCCAAAGTAACTAAAAAAGTAACTTTTTTTCCAAAGTAACTAAAAAAGTAACTTTTTTCCAAAGTAACTAAAAAAGTAACTTTTTTTCCAAAGTAACTAAAAAAATATTTTTTTTTCCAAAGTAACTAAAAAAGTAACTTTTTTTCCAAAGTAACTAAAAAAATATTTTTTTTTCCAAAGTAACTAAAAAAGTAACTTTTTTTCCAAAGTAACTAAAAAAATATTTTTTTTTCCAAAGTAACTAAAAAAGTAACTTTTTTTCCAAAGTAACTAAAAAAATATTTTTTTTTCCAAAGTAACTAAAAAAGTAACTTTTTTTCCAAAGTAACTAAAAAAATATTTTTTTTTCCAAAGTAACTAAAAAAATATTTTTTTTCCAAAGTAACTAAAAAAATATTTTTTTTTCCAAAGTAACTAAAAAAATATTTTTTTTTCCAAAGTAACTAAAAAAAAATATTTTTTCCCAAAGTAACTAAAAAAATATTTTTTTTTCCAAAGTAACTAAAAAAAATTTTTTTTTTCCAAAGTAACTAAAAAAAATTTTTTTTTCCAAAGTAACTAAAAAAGTAACTTTTTTTCCAAAGTAACTAAAAAAATATTTTTTTTTCCAAAGTAACTAAAAAAGTAACTTTTTTTCCAAAGTAACTAAAAAAGTAACTTTTTTTCCAAAGTAACTAAAAAAGTAACTTTTTTTCCAAAGTAACTAAAAAAATATTTTTTTTTCCAAAGTAACTAAAAAAGTAAATTTTTTCCAAAGTAACAAAAAAAATATTTTTTTTTCCAAAGTAACTAAAAAAATATATTTTTTTTTCCAAAGTAACTAAAAAAATATTTTTTTTCCAAAGTAACTAAAAAAATATTTTTTTTTCCAAAGTAACTAAAAAAGTAACTTTTTTTCCAAAGTAACTAAAAAAGTAACTTTTTTTCCAAAGTAACTAAAAAAGTAACTTTTTTTCCAAAGTAACTAAAAAAATATTTTTTTTTCCAAAGTAACTAAAAAAGTAACTTTTTTTCCAAAGTAACTAAAAAAGTAACTTTTTTTCCAAAGTAACTAAAAAAGTAACTTTTTTTCCAAAGTAACTAAAAAATTTTTTTTTTTTCCAAAGTAACTAAAAAAGTAACTTTTTTTCCAAAGTAACTAAAAAAATATTTTTTTTTCCAAAGTAAC